>NW_020646110.1:0-875 GCF_003573695.1 Papaver somniferum | reverse complement strand
ACCAGAAACGTCGGGGAAGATAACAGCTCCAAGGATATAGAGGACATACGCATTGGCCGTGGCGATGATACGATGCGGCGTCACCGCTTTTCCCTCATCACGAAGTTTTTTTGTTCCATAAAGTTGGTCCTCAGCCTCGAGAGATGGAATATCCTCTACTTTGCCTTTCCTACTAGCATCTCCTTCTTGGTCTTCTCCTCATCCCATTGGAACACTTCCTTGGTACACGCATAAATCTTGTCCCAATCAAGCTCTTGAGCGTAATCTTTGTGTTTCACGACTTCGCATAATTTGGAGTTATCGTCATTTCTCCAAACGGAAGATGTAAAGTATCTGTTTTCTCGTAGTATCTCCCGGCAAAGGCAGAACAAAGAGGTCTATCGTAAGTAAGGTGTCCCAAATTGTTGACTACAGAAAGCAACCCCGTAGAATTGACTAGATCGACCACTTCCGGAACTTCTCCCCTGCTTTATTCATCAGCTATAAGTGGCCATTGCCTCATCTTACTCACTGACGTTCCAGTCTTCATAAGACGAACGACATGCTTGTGATCCTATAAAACCAAACAACCACGATGGACAATAATCAAAACAATACACGGATAATAATGTTTACATTACATGGCACAAGGTTTAGGTACTTACTATGGTATTGTAGACGACGCCGGCCCAACTTCCTTTGTAACCCCATAACACATTTCCTCCATCAGATGGTATCCCTAAAGGTGGATCATCAGGGCCGCGAGCAAGCATCTTCAGATCGTCGGGCATGTGGTCACCTTTCTTCTTCTTTGGAACTTCTTTCTTCTGACCTTTTCCTTTAGGGTCTCCTTATTGTTCTTGAACGACTTCTCTTATCCCTTTATCACCTTCCTC
>NW_020646109.1:0-703 GCF_003573695.1 Papaver somniferum | reverse complement strand
TTGGGACCACTTTTCTCTTAACTTCTTTTGATGACAAGTGTCATGTGGACCACTTCACTTTACTTCTTTTGCTAACAAGTGTCATGGGGACCATTTCACTTCACTTCTTTTATTGACAAGTGTCATGAGGACCACTTTCAATGATTAGTTCTCTTAATTTCCTTAAATTTCGCTAAAAACAAAACTGGCCTATTAAAAAAGAACGGAGGGAGTATAAATTTGTACATTCGGATGAGTGAAGATTTGTGGAAAGTGAAAAATACTAGAACCCCCTACTATATGGGTTCAATATATAGAAGCCCCACAAAATGGATCCTTCACTATCAACTCCATACTTTAGGAAAATGATACTGCTAGGCCCAAAAAATCAAAAAAAAATCAGATCTGGCCCATAATTAATTATTATGAATTTTAATAATGACAACACTACCCTTTACTATATATACAAGAGGAATCTCAGTAGATATTTTCATTTATCTGTTCTTTTTCTCTCTCTCTTCTCCTTTCATTTTCTCTTTCAGCTCCGGCGGAAAAACCCTAGAAAACTTCTTCGTCGTCTCCAAATTTCACCGATCTTCATTTTTTTCATCGATTTCATCTCCGTAATCTCATATTTCGAAATTATTCATCGATTTATCATCATTTTAAGCTTAGATTCATCCATTTCGTAATCCAAAACCTATAAAAATTCAGTGAAATGTCT
>NW_020646108.1:0-717 GCF_003573695.1 Papaver somniferum | reverse complement strand
ATAACTTCCTAACAATGCCGGAATTGTAATACCGGCATTATCAAGAAAAGCGTATCTCCATGCCGAAATTCTAAATTCCTTTCGTCTGGAAAGAAATCAGTTTACCGGCATTGTTTCTACAATTTCAACCGTGTCGTTTTTGAAAAAAAAACTTAAAAATTGCAATGTTTATCATAGATTAATCAATATAAATTTTCTAATACTATAAAAAAACATTAACAAACATCTTAGATCAGTCGGTCCTTGGCTTCTTGTGAACCCTCTTCTTCGTTTCCTTCCACGAGTCCTTTGCATTTGGATCTTCAATTTTGTCTATCTTTTCCTCGACTGTCTTCATTTCTGCCGGGGTCAGCACCTCTCCTTTCTTGTTCTTGCATTTAAACCAGTTTCCCAATTTTCCTAGCCGCGAACGTTGTTGTCATATTATTCCATTAGTATGTTAACTTTTATAAGTTTATAGATATACATTCAAATAATAGGAAGTGAACCAGAATTACGTACCACCAACGTGAGGGTCTTTTGAAGTAAGGGTACAGTAAGTTTTTCAGGAGTAGTGGAGGGAGGTTCTGCTTGTGGAGGCACTGTTTCGGCGGCCGGGCGTACAATATAAGGATGGGAGTACCTCAAATGACCTCTGAGGAAGCTCGGTTCCGATTCATAACCGTTTTCCGCCAATTCCAAACCAACCATATCCAACACTAGTCGTTGTTCTTCCCT
>NW_020646107.1:0-421 GCF_003573695.1 Papaver somniferum | reverse complement strand
GGATTGATTCCAGAGGGGTTTGCTTAAATTGTAACGAATTCCCTTTCGAAGGATTAAAAGCTGGTATAAAAACAATCTAAGTGGAGCCATCATGCTTGTTGTTTGCTAGATTTTATAGGTTTGATTTGGTCGAGTCAGCCTTGTTTGTGATTGTGTAGAATTCCCTTGCAATTAAGAATGTCGAACTGGTATGATAGAAGCCAATACAATGATTATCGACCTGAATTTGAATATGGACATCATCCTTTCAATGACCATGTTGGGAATAGTGGTTGGGAACGTCATCCTTTGGAAGGATATGGGTCATACCGTGGTGAGCCCAATTACTATCCACACATGCACCAGTATTACGAGCAAGAAGATTATTGTACTAGTTCTTCGTCTCTAGAGGATACAATCAAACTATTGAAAAGTAGTCCTT
>NW_020646106.1:0-804 GCF_003573695.1 Papaver somniferum | reverse complement strand
GCAATTAAGCAAATCCCTGCATATGCCAAATTCCTCAAAGACTTGTGCACTCAAAAGCGCAAGATTAATGTGCACAAACGTGCTTTCTTAGCTGAACAGGTGAGTTCCATCATTCTAAACAAAACTCCACCCAAGTTTAAGGACCCAGGTTGTCCAACAATCTCTTGCACTATCGGAAAACACACGGTCAATAGAGCTTTATTAGATCTAGGTGCAAGTGTGAACCTCCTGCCATATTCTGTTTATGTGCAGTTAGGTCTTGGAGAGTTGAAGCCTACACCCATAACTCTCCAATTGGCGGATCGATCCGTCAAAGTTCCCCGTGGAGTGGTAGAAGACGTTTTGATTAAGGTTGAAAAATTCTATTTTCCTGTAGACTTCATTGTCTTAGACACTCAACCTGTACAAAACCCAAATTGTCACATTCCTGTCATTTTAGGACGTCCTTTCTTGGCGACGTCCAATGCGATCATCAACTGTCGGAATGGAGTGTTAAAACTATCTTTTGGAAACATGACTGTAGAATTGAATGCGTTTAATGTTAGTCAACAACATGTGAATCTTGATGATGAGGATGTACATGAGGTCAATATGATTGAGAGTTTGATACAAGAGTCATTGACTGGCATTATGTCAAAAGATCCCTTGCAAGCATGTTTGGAAGATGTTAACTTGGAGTTGTATGATGATGAATACATTGGTGAAGTCCAATCTTTGCTCGAATCTGTACCTCAAATGGACATCACTAAATGGCAGACTACAATGGAACAACTCCCACTTTCTGAGAAGTCTGTTATATCTTCG
>NW_020646105.1:0-488 GCF_003573695.1 Papaver somniferum | reverse complement strand
GTGGTGTTATTTTGTGGTGGTGATAATATAATAGAAATTAATGGTGGGGTTGATTTTTATTTTTGTTGGGGTGATTTAAAATTAAAGGTGGAGTTGTTTTTTATTTTTGTTGGGGTGATTTAAACTAGAAGGCTAATATAGACAATTTATGTTAAATGGGGTTTTTGTAAACAATTTGTTTTGTTGGAGTTTTTGTATATGGATAGTGACACCTTTGGAGTTATAACTCGCGGCCCGTATTGGTATACCCTTTGGCCCATTCGAGGGTCAATTGATGGTCCGGATGAGTGTGTGTGGTCTTGTGCACATACCAGTCGCAAAATTCATCACACTCGTATCCATCACCGGAACCCTCTAGGCCGCATGCGTTGCATACAAAGCTACTCGACCTATTAACAAAGTCGAGGCAGTGGCGATGAGTGAAATGAATTGGCATTTTCAATGTATATTTCATCTCTTGCTCTTTTTTTTTTTTTTTTTTTTTTTTT
>NW_020646104.1:0-341 GCF_003573695.1 Papaver somniferum | reverse complement strand
TATTGGTTGGAACTTCTAGTTATCTTGGTAGGAATCTGATATCCTTATTCCCGTCTCAGGAAATCCTCTTTTTTCCGCAAGGCATCGTTATGTCTTTCTATGGGATCGCGGGTCTGTTCATTAGCTCCTATTTATGGTGCACAATTTCGTGGAATATAGGTAGTGGTTATGACCGATTTGATCGAAAAGAACAAATAGTGTGTATTTTTCGTTGGGGATTTCCTGGAATAAATCGTCGTATCTTTCTTCGATTCCTTATGAGAGATGTCCAGTCGATTAGAATCGAAATTAAAGAGGGTCTTTTTCCTCGTCGTGTCCTTTATATGGAAATCAGAGGTCAG
>NW_020646103.1:0-473 GCF_003573695.1 Papaver somniferum | reverse complement strand
CGGGTTTGCGAAAACAATTCAGGATCATCTCGATAACGCTTCATTCCCCGTTTTTCTCTTTACGCCCCAGGGATTTGCCGATTCTAGATCGTGAGATGACTCGGTAGTGCTTTATTCCACGTTTTCCCGACAAGAAGCCGATGTACGGATATTGGTAGATTCAACATCGTGTTGAAAATCGTTAACATTCTATTTCCACTTCTTTTATACTTCCCACAAAAAAAAAAACGTCTGGACAAAAAACTGATTTCAGTCATGAGAGTCTCATTTATGAGTTTATAACGCTTCCCTCATGGTCTTCTATTCTCTTTCCATCTTTATGCATCCAAAGTCGATAAATTCCTTTGAGAATTTCTCATCCCGCATTATATGGAGGTTGAGTCAATCCCACAATAAATATTTTTACTGGTTACATATAGAAGGTTTATAGTCTTAACCTTCCTCAAGAGTTATTCGGGTGGCCTATACGAAAC
>NW_020646102.1:0-369 GCF_003573695.1 Papaver somniferum | reverse complement strand
CTACTTCATACGAACGATGAATTCATCCATTTACAGATAAGATTCCTTCGGAATATACCCTGAAACGTTAAACAAATCATGTTCTGGCATATTGTACGCATACCTTGGATCCGAGATCGTAACCTGGCCGTGAGTGGAGTACTATAAGTCCATCTACTTCGTACGAATGATGAATTCATCCATTTACAGGTAAGATTCCCTCGGAATATACCCTGAAACGTTAAACCAACCATGTTCTGGCATAATGTACGCATACCTTGGCTCCGAGATCGTAACCTTGCCGTGAGTGGACTACTATAAGTGCATCTACTTCGTACGAACGATGAATTCATCCATTTACAAATAAGATTCCTTCGGAATATACCCTGA
>NW_020646101.1:0-510 GCF_003573695.1 Papaver somniferum | reverse complement strand
CCGAGACCTTAACCAAACCCTAAATTTCATCAACTTCGAGAAAGAAAGTGGCTTCGAGATCGAAAACTGGACCAATATAGATAAGATTCCTTCGTGTGAACGATGAATCCAACATTCTGCGGGTAAGATTCCATGTAGATATTCGCCGAGACCTTAACCAAACCCTAAATTTCATCAACTTCGAGAAATAAAGTGGCTCTGAGATCGAAAACTTGACCAATATAGATAAGATTCCTTCGTATGAACAATGAATCCAACAGTATGCGGGTAAGATTCCATGTAGATATTCGCCAAGACCTTAACCAGACCCTAAATTTCATCAACTTTGAGAAAAAAAGAGGCTCCGAGATCGAAAACTGGACCAATATATATAAGATTCCTTTGTATGAACGATGAATCCAACAGTCTGCGGGTAAGATTCCATGTAGATATTCACCGAGACCTTAACCAAACCCTAAATTTCATCAACTTCGAGAAAGAAAGTGGCTTCGAGATCGAAAACTGGACCAA
>NW_020646100.1:0-496 GCF_003573695.1 Papaver somniferum | reverse complement strand
CTGGTAAGAACGACGAATTCATCCATTTACAGGTAAGATTCCTTTGGAATATTCTACGAAACCTTAAACAAACCCTATTTTTGCTTATTATATGCAAACCAGGCTCCGAGATCCAACCTGGCCGCGAGTTGACTACTTTAAGTCAAAAACTTGATAAGAACGATGAATCCATCCATTTACAGGTAAGATTCCTTCGGAATATTCTACTAAACCTTAAACAAATCATATTTCTGCATATTGTATGCATACCAGGCTCCGAGATCGAAACCTGGCCGGGATTAGACTACTATAAGACAGAAACTTGGTAAGAACGACGAATCCATCCATTTACAGGTAAGATTCCTTCGGAATATTCTAGGAAACCTTAAACAAGTCCTATTTCTGTGTATTGTATGCAAACCAGGCTCTGAGATCGAAACCCGACCGGGAGTGGACTACTGTAAGTCAGAAACTTGGTAAGAACGACGAATCCATCCATTTACAGGTAAGATTCCTT
>NW_020646099.1:0-563 GCF_003573695.1 Papaver somniferum | reverse complement strand
TTTAAACTCAATGGATGATGATCATTTGAAAGCTCGTTGTGATAATCTTGAAGCTGCTCTAAGACACGAGGAAACGTCGGATATTGATGCAAACGATTTGTTTGCCGAGTTGAAAGTTTTACGTGAAGTATTACCAAGGGAAATAACCACAAAAGTTGGTATATTTAATTTCTTAAAACGTCAAGATAGCTTTCTGATTACATCTATTGCATATAGAGTACTCTTAACAATTCCAGTTACAGTGGCATCGGCAGAATGAAGCTTTTCAAAATTAAACATATTGAAGTTGTTTTTGCGTACTACCATGGCTCAAGAAAGACTCAATGGGCTGGCTATGATATCGATTGAGCATGGTCTTCTTGACGACGTTGATGTCGATTCCTTAATCGATGATTTTGCAGCAGTGAATTCAAGACGGCTAAATTTTCGTTGATGATCTTCTGAATGGTATATATGCACGTCATATTCGAATTTGACATTAATTTTTTAAAGTCTTCCATTTGTAATTTTGGTTTGCTAACAACTTTAGTCTTTATATATCTTTCAGGTACATAGATTTTGGT
>NW_020646098.1:0-321 GCF_003573695.1 Papaver somniferum | reverse complement strand
TGTGTATGAACACATGTGCCATAGACCGCTAGACCAAAACCCTATTTAATAACCCCCATGTGACACGATTGACGTCTCCTGGTTAATTAGTCAGTTGTTGACTTCATGATTTTATGGGACGATGAGTCCATGTATTTGCTGAGTTGAACATGATTTTGAAAAATGTTATGAAACTCATGAATTGAACGTGTCTGTTGAGACAGAAGTATAATTTTCATGTTGATAGTTAAGGCGAGCAAGTATTGCTCTGAATTGTTGAATATTGATAGTTGAACCAATATTCCTTGATTTGAGCAAATATTGCTTATCTGAGCAAGTGTT
>NW_020646097.1:0-332 GCF_003573695.1 Papaver somniferum | reverse complement strand
GCACCCAACTGATTCAACCACAGTTTCGTAACTACCACTAAATCTAGTTCTGTCATTCAACCACACAGACAAGACCACCATATCCATCCACTCATATTCCTTGCAACTTCAACAACATCACCACTTATTCCTCTAAACATCAACCATTGAGTTCAGTTCCACCAGATTCTAGCTAAAACCTCAACCACATATTCATTTCACCCTCATAGCAACATCACTCAATATCATACGCACCCAACTGATTCAACCACAGTTTCGTAACTACCACTAAATCTAGTTCTGTCATTCAACCACACAGACAAGACCACCATATCCATCCACTCATATTCCTT
>NW_020646096.1:0-683 GCF_003573695.1 Papaver somniferum | reverse complement strand
TTCCTTCATATTTTCTTGAATCAACGTTCATAGAAATGCAATTTTTACTAGACATATTGCCTTAGAACATATTGATTGTAATTACAATACATTTTTCAAACATTTTCTGTCAAAGATGAGTTTATCTAGTTTACAATTTAGTCTCAGAAATCATTTTCCGACTCATAACGAAGTGTGTAGAATTTTTTGAGTTAACGTATATTAAATTCAACATTTTTATGAACTCTTTCTTTTTGTGTTGGATTTATTTTTCTATTTGATTCAAGATAGATGAAATTTGTTAGGATTTGGATTAGTTCTGCATGGTCTTTCATCCTTCTTCTATTGTGAAATTCGACTTCCTTCATATTTTCTTGAATCAACGTACATAGAAATGCAAGTTTTACTAGACGTATTGCCTTAGAACGTATTAATTGTAATTACAATACAGTTTTCAAACTTTTTCTGTTAAAGATGAGTCTATCTAGTTTACAATTTAGTCTCAGAAATCAATTTCCGACTTATAACGAAATGTGTAGACTTTTTTGAGTTAACGTATATAAAATTTTTAGATTTGTCTTTCTATTTGTGTTGGCTTTGTCTTTCTATTTGATTCAAGATAGATGAAATTTGTTAGGATTTGGATTAGTTCTGCATGGTCTTTCATCCTTCTTCTATTGTGAAATTTGACTTGCTTCATATTT
>NW_020646095.1:0-334 GCF_003573695.1 Papaver somniferum | reverse complement strand
TTTTCTTGAATCAACGTACATAGAAATGCAATTTTTACTAGACGTATTGCCTTAAACCATATTAATTGTAATTACAATACATTTTTCAAACTTTTTCTGTTAAAGATGAGTTTATCTAGATTACAATTTAGTCTCACAAATCAATTTCCGACTTATAACGAAATGTGTAGACCTTTTCGAGTTAACGTATATAAAATTCAACATTTTTATGAACTCTTTCTTGTTGTTTTAGCTTTGTCTTTCTATTTGATTCAAGATAGATGAAATTTGTTAGTATTTGGATTAGTTTTGCATGGTCTTTCATATTTCTTCTATTGTGAAATTTGACTTCCTT
>NW_020646094.1:0-357 GCF_003573695.1 Papaver somniferum | reverse complement strand
TTTTTTCTGACGATCTCTAAGAAAGGAAATCAACCACTTAACGAAGGTGGGAATATGCATACTTACCTCGTTATCCGTTCGACGTGCAGTTAGCACCACTCTCACAGCATCATAGAAACGTCTTCGGTCTTCAATCCTTATCTTCATCTTCGTCTTTGGTCTTCAACTCTTGACGATAACTCTTGAACTTCATAGAATCTTGACAATGTAATTATTTTACTACAAATCCTTGTTGCTTGAAACTTCATTATAAATATTTCTTCTTCCATTGGCTTTATTGAAAGAACAAAACTAAAAACAAGCCACAATATGATACAACAAATTTGTCTTGTCTTGTCTCTTTTTTTTTTTTTTTTT
>NW_020646093.1:0-424 GCF_003573695.1 Papaver somniferum | reverse complement strand
GATTAGTTTTGCATGGTCTTTCATCCTTCTTCTATTGTGAAATTTGACTTGCTTCATATTTTCTTGAATCAACGTACATAGAAATGCAATTTTTACTAGACGTACTGCCTAAGAACATATTAATTGTGATTACAATACATTTTTCAAACTATTTCAGTTAAAGATGAGTTTATCTAGTTTACAATTTAGTCTTAGAAATCAATTTCCGACTTATAACGAAATGTTTAGACTTTTTTGAGTTAACGTATATAAAATTCAACATTTTAATGAACTCTTTCTTTTTATATTGGCTTTGGCTTTCTATTTGATTCAAGATAAATGAAATTTGTTAGGATTTGGATTAGTTCTGCATGGTCTTTCATCTTTCTTCTATTGTGAAATTTGACTTCCTTTATGTTTTCTTGAATCAACGTACATAGAAATG
>NW_020646092.1:0-367 GCF_003573695.1 Papaver somniferum | reverse complement strand
CTTCATATTTTCTTGAATCAACGTACATAGAAATGCAATTTTTACTAGACGTATTGCCTTAGAACATATTAATTGTAACTACAATACATTTTTCAAACATTTTCTGTTAAATATGAGTTTATCTAGTTTACAATTTAGTTTCAGAAATCAATTTCCGACTTATAACGAAATCTGTAGACTTTTTTGAGTTAACGTATATAAAATTCAACATTTGTTTGAACTCTTTCTTTTTGTGTTGGCTTTGTCTTTCTATTTGATTCAAGATAGATGAAATTTGTTAGGATTTGGATTAGTTCTGCATGGTCTTTCATCCTTCTTATATTTTGAAATTTGACTTCCTTCATATTTTCTAGAATCAACGTATATA
>NW_020646091.1:0-7170 GCF_003573695.1 Papaver somniferum | reverse complement strand
GCTTTATGGACTTTGAGGAGGTGGAAGATGTTATGTAAAGAAAACCTATACGAGATCGAATTTGTATGAGAACTGACTTCCGTAATCAGGTCTAGGATAACCAAAATCTCATGCAGAATCGTCTTAGGTATGAAGGACCGGGAGGCATGGACGACCAGCCATGAATGAGTGGGAAGAAGAAGATTTGGATGCTGATTTTCCTTATGATGATGTCTCCCAAACTGATGCAATCTATGGCGGAGTCGACACCAAATCAGCTTACAAGATGAAACTGGAAGTGCCAACATATGACGGTAAGATCGATATTGAAGGATTTCTAGATTATATTGCTGTTGTTGAGGATTGTTTTGAATGCATGAAAATTCCAGAATCCCAACAAGTCAATTTGGTATCTTATAAGTTAAATGGAGGAGCTGCTTCATGGTGGAGACAAACCGTGCATAATAGAAGACTTAGGGGTGAGGCTGCAATAACGTCTTCGTCCCTGATGCGGCGTTTAATGAAGGCTCGATTTCTTCCTTTCGACTATGCTCAAAAACTTTTCCAAAGCTACCAAAAATGTTCACCGAACAAGAGGCCAATTGATGAGTATACCGGAGAATTTTATCGATTGGGTTCAAGGGTTAATTTGTCAGAGACATAGGCGCAACAAGTCTCGCGATACCTTAATGGTTTGGATCCTGAATTCAAAAAAGTTTTGTACCTGCATCCAATATCCATGGTGATTGAAGCAGTCATTTTAGCTCAAAAGATTGAACTACAACCTAAGATTTTAGCAAAGGCACCAGGTGAGTCGAAACGAAGCAAGCAAGCACTTGAAACATCAACAGAATCACCGACTACAACACCCACTTTTATGCCTCCACCACCACAGCCAAGGGTGCATCCAGTCGATGCTTCTTCTGTGAAGAATGGTAATAGTCCTTATGCCAAACCAATGAGTGACGTTTGTTACCGTGGTAGACAGCCGGGACATCACTCCAACGAGTGTCCAAAAAGGTGACAAACAGCACTTGTCGAGGGCAGTGGCAGTAAGTCTACAGAACATAGCGAGGAGGATGAAGTAGTTGATCAAGTTTATGCTGATGACTTGGGGGGAAATGTTATGGTGGTGAGGAAGGTGCTGCAACGTGAAGAAATGAAAGGAAAGGTACTCCTTGCCCCAAAAATAAGAGAAAAAACCCAAAGAAACAAACTATTTGAATTTAAGGGCATTATTCCTGAAAAAGTTAGTGATTTTATTATTGACAGTTGGAGTACTGAGAATCTTGTATCATGGAAGCTTGTCCGAGAACTCGGTTTGCCAACGGAGCCACACCCCCATCCTTATCGTGTTGGCTGGATCAAGAATGGGTTGGAAACGAGAATCGAAAGAGTTTTCAAAATTCTCATTGTGTTTGGTGAAGTTTATCGTGACACTATTATCTGCGAGGTGATAGACATGGATTCGTGCCATGTTCTTTTAGGGAGACCGTGGCAGTATGAAGTGGATGCACTTTTTTGTGGCAAGGCAAATACTTACGAGTTCTACTGGAGGGGAACAAAAATATTACTGCTTCCGACCAAGAGACAACATGTCAGGGAGGAAAAAGGAATGCTTCCTAATAAGACTTTATGTGTTAACAATGTTGGCTCTTGTGGTGATCATATGTTTATGGCTGAACAAGGTAAACTCGAGGCGAGTTTTGTGGCAGTGGGGCAGCATGATACAGGACGTATCTAGAAGAATACAGTTGTGAGTCTCATATCCATCTCATTGATTTTGTTTTGTTAGGATTTGCTTAATTCTTTTAGGTTGTTAGTCATCTAATAAGATATGTAACTCTAGAGATAATTAAGGAGTTATCATAAGTAAAGTTGTTAGGATAAACTACACATGTGTAGTTCAGGTAAGTCTAGGATTATAAGTAGTGTTCGCTTTCTCTTTTCATTCAGCTTGCGAGCTCGTTATTTTGATTAATATTATTGAATCAGTATTTGGTTAACACCATTTAAGTTTGTTTTAACTCTTGGATTAGAGTTGCTCCTGGATTGGAGTGTTTTTTTATCAGTATTTGGAATGGATTCTCCTGTTGTTTATAATTGTTTTCGATTGCTTCCGTGTGCTATATCACTACGAATATCCTTTTCTTTGTTTCCTTGAATACTCGTTGTTGTTTGTTGTCCGAGGATGAAAGTTCTTCTTTGAAACTTCCCTTTTCTCTCGTGAAGTGTATAGATCCAATGAAATCCCTCCTAAACAGTAGCTAATATCTTTGATCCCTCTTGAATTAACAATTTGCCGGGAGGATAAATTCTTATCTCCTCCCTATTTCCAGCGTTAAAATGTAGTTGGGGAAGCCGGTTGTAATTATTGAAGGCGGTAACTAAATGCAACCCAAACATCAGTTGAATACAACCATCCCAAAATATTTTAAAATTTATTAATGGGGGTGAACAAAACTTGATCTTTTCATTTTTCTTTTTTTCGCTCAGTTTTAATTTTTCCCTAGAAATAAATAACCCGAAATCAGTTTCTATGTGGTATTCTCAAATTAATTAATCATCTTAATACCAACTGGTATGTGCATGCTAAACCCCAAATAAACTTAATTCTCACTGAACTCTACTGAAGTTTGATGGAACTAAGTTCATAGATAAAAAATTATGTGGAAACTTCTAACGGAGTTATATTGATAGAATTTGGTTTTTCTTTTTTTTCTTATTTCCATCGGGTGCTTTTGATTATAAGGTCTTGTTTTCTAGAGAAGCTTCTAATGAAACTATCTTACCATCGTCAATTTCTTTTTCACCATAAATTGAATGCATCCGTTTTGTGTGCCTGTAAAAACAAATGAGTATCCGTGGTGAAGACGATGGTGAGTTTTGTTCACCCTTTTTAATAGAGTTAACAAGATATTCTAGAGGTTGTATTTAGTCACTGTCATATTGAATCATGAAAATGATGATAAAAATGTTAGAAAAGTAAAATGATACAAGGATTTTTTACATGATTCGATCAATGTGATCTATATCAATGATTTTTCACTATGAATGTTGAAATTAAATGAGTATTACATTTAGAATTTTCATTAAAGGATTTTTGGTAGAGTTCTAGATTTGGGTGATTGTGGTGGAGGATAAATAAGAAGGAGATAGTATCTTGTGTGCTCTCTCTCTATAATTAATCTCTCTACTGTTTCTCTCCCTTGCTCTCTCCTAAAAAATTGTTCTCTCTATTACAGTGTTTTCGGCTTTTTATAGATGGTTTTCACAATAAAAGATAACCAAGACTCACATGTCATACTACTATTTTCTGACTATGTTTGTCTTATTGCATAATTGATGTTCGCGTACTTTCTTATCATCACGTGACTGCTATTTCGCACTCTTTCTTCTCGTCACGTGATTGCTGTTCGTCTTCTTTTTTTTGTGCGATATTTCTCCCCTACAATTTTAATAGCTTGAACATGAGGAATCCCAAATCCAATCAAAAAGTCCACCAGTTATGCACATTGAGTGTAGCCGCGAGATAATGTGTTATGGTAAAATTTAATAAACCTGTAAATTTACACTCATTAAATTCTTCGTAGTAGAGTTATTCAATTCATTTCTTTATATATTATTTTTGATACATCAAACGTGTTGTTCATTGTTACAAAATTTCAATAATAAATACCCGGACGTATTCGGGGTATCGAGCGATCAGTTGTGTTTTACCTGCGCCACCGGTGCCAAAAATGCTGGTATATTTTTATCAAACATTGCTTTCCATCGGTATGAACCAAAAACTTATCTTTAGTGTGAATTTTGACAAAAACCCTCACACGAACCGATTGACGCGTTCGGTTCTTTAAGAATATTTGGAGAAGAAAACTTCAGAAAGACGAAATCAGGTGAAAGTGGAATACAGGGGGACAAAACATAACCAGTTAATCTTTCATTTTATTTTTATTTATTTTTTCTGGAAAAGATAAAATTTCACTTAACTGGACTGCTGAGCTAGCACTAAAGATAAAATTTTTAGACGAGGCAGCAGGACAGCACATATCTATCTACAAGTACTTGTATATATAATCTGCTAAAATCAGTGTGATTTTAGGGCAGTTTTGGATGAAAGTCTGCAACCTATGTAGATAACCATCGATATATTAAGATGACGGCATACAAGTTGGATATCAACTGTACCTTCTATACTATCGTACTCAAATTCTCAAAATATGTAGGAAAAAAATTGAAAACTTAGACGATCTGTATCTAGCGAATTCAACTCTTACATATGTATCACACGAAAGGCCCAAGAAAGGTTCGGTCTTATACAGGAGTTCATTAATTTTAGGGAAATTAGGCTAAGGCCAAAAAAAAAATTATTCTTGTTATCAGGTCCATGAATAATTTTAGATTCAGTGACACACAAAATTATATGAAATGTTGAAAAAATAACTGCATAACGGGTTATGCCTCTTAATTTTTCAGGGTTATAATTGGCAACGCAACTTGGATATAATATATCTAAAAAAAACGTGTTTTGGAATTTTTTAGAAATTTTATATCGTTGGAAAGCTTTTTAAGAGAGTTACACAACGAGTACAAAAACAAATACCAAATTTAAGTTTTTTGCAAAAAAAATCGGAAGCGATTGTTCTTTTAAGCAAAGTTTTCGAAAATTTGGTACATAACCATTATGCAGCCACCAAAGACGATGCATAACAAATTACGCAGATACAACAAAAGATGCATAAAACGTTACGCAACCATATTTTGGTGCACGCATCTATTAATTTATGGATAACATGTTATGTATCCATTTTCTTGGATGCATAAAAGATTATGCATCAATTTTTTAATTCATTGCTTATAAAAATATGGTTGCATAATGCTTTATGCATTCATTTTCTCGACTGCACAACAAGTTATGTAGATATTATTATAGGTGCATAACGTGTTATGCAATCTTTTTTTTGTTGGTTTCAATACTAACACGCATAATGTGTTATGCAACCATTCTATGGACTGCATAACAAGTTATGCGGGGGAAAAAAGGTTGCATAACTTGTCATAACGTGTTATGCAAAAATTAATAATAGAGAAGAAGAAGAAAAGTAATTGAAGAAGAAATCGTGAAGAAACATAATTTTATAAACTATGGGTTTGGAAGAAATTTTCTCACAAAAATTAGGGGCGCGCGTGAACTTTTCCATTCGTGGATATCACGGTGTAGAAAATCTAAAAATGAGTTTAGTAGTAGTTTTCACTTAATTTTAAGCTTCGTCGTCCACGGCATAAGTACGAGAAGATTGCTAGCTTGTTCCTCTTCATAACGCCAGACATGCGGACCTAAGACTTCTTCTAATATCTCGTAGATAAAATTCTAGTGATTAACGTTTTCTTCAGGAAGGATTTGCTTGGAAAAAATGCAAAAAAGAAGTAAAAAGTATCACTTATTTTCAGACAAAAATAAAAAGGGAAATATTCACTTTTTTTGAGCAAGAGAAAGTATCAATGTTAAGCGAACTATAAAAACCTTATTGCGTTACTTAGTTTTTTGGGAAAATCGGGGATATGCCTCAAAATCGACTGTTATCTTGGGGATAATGTCCCAGGATACCTATTTTCGGGAATATGCCCTAGCCGTCCAAAATTCCATCCAAAACCGTAAAGTAGTCAACATTCACACACACTCGGGATTACATATCCGAATTAAAAGATAGATATATTATATACTAACACTTTTACGAGGTTCAAGAACATATTCTGATAGAAAAAACCTCGAAGAAATTAGAGAAAAGTTCAGACACATTTACAATAAACTGACTATTTAAAGATTCTTTGACGGAAACCATTATTTTGGGGCATATTCCCGAAAATTGGAATCCTGGGCATATTCTAAATGACAGTTGATTTTGGGACATATCCCCAAGTTTCCCTAGTTTTAAATCGTAATGAAGACAACCTATCTCTCCGTAATACAGATCACTGTTAACACATTCTGCGTTATGACTAGAGTTGACCTCCTCTGAATGCACGGCGGCTGGTGCGGATGCATCATATGGTTTTTGTAAATGTAACTCTCCTCTGGGATATGGTAGACTTCTTCGAACAATTGAGTTCATTGAAAGGTAAAATAATTCTTCATTCGAAAATGTTTGCATGTGACAGAACGTGAAAAGGAAATGCATGCAACTTCTAGTTACATGCTAAATTAATAGAAAATGGTTATTTATTGAGTGTAATTATGATTATCACACCACTTGTTTAGTTTTAAGTAAGGAATAATTTGTGCTAAATCTATCTTTCGCTAGCCAATGGGTATTAATCAATTAGTTCCATTCTTTCCAATAATGGTAAAATTATGATATATTTCCTCAAGTCAAGCTACAATCAGTTAATGGTAGTGAATCGTAGATCTACAGTAGCCCTCGGATCATAATTAGATCCAGCTGTTTTAGAATTTAGATTAAATGTAAGATGATTAATATTGTTAATTATTAATTAGTCAGACCTAAAGCTTACTGTGAATGTCATGTGGTGTGTCATGTGCGGCTGTCTTTTCTGTGTAGACGACTTCCTCGGTTTCTCGATCGCTATCTGCGTGTCATTGAGTGTCTATAAATAGAAATATGCTCACTAGTTTAATTACTCGCCAACTGCTCCCTCAAATTTTCAGTAATTATCCATTAGTAATAGCTGCCTTCTTTTTCAGTTATCATGGGAATGGCAGATATTCATTCCAAACGTTCCTTCTCTGTTGCAATTTTGCTATCTTTCTCATCTTCTACGTAAGCAAAGTGGCTGTAGCCGGGAAATTATTTCCTGCTCTAGGGTTGGATCCCGTACAACTGGGTTTAAGAAAGGAAAAATTTAATCATTTTCGTGTATACTGGCACGATAACGCTGGCGTCTCGAATCCGACAACAATTCAAGTAGCAGGTGCAAATTCGACACAAGATTCAATAACTGGGTTTGGTGCTATTTTGGTGTTCGACGATGCTCTAACAGAAGGATCAGATCCAAGTTCCAAACGTCTTGGTCGAGCTCAAGGAACGTATACCTTCGCTGGCATTGATGAACCTGTGGTACTTGTGAACGCCAATATTGTTTTTACAACTGGGAAATATAATGGCAGCACTTTAGGTATAATGGGGAGGAACATGTTGGTACCAGAAGTTAGAGAACTGATTATTATCGGTG
>NW_020646090.1:0-1001 GCF_003573695.1 Papaver somniferum | reverse complement strand
TTAATGTTTATGTTCAGAGCACGTCTTTAGATCATAACCTCTTAAGCACACACAAACAAGTTCGCGGACTTAAGCATAACCGGTTGAGTTTTCCAAACTCAGCAGAAATTCTCGGGTCAAGAACTTCCGCCAGTTCGCGGACTAGGTCACACAAATGATTTTAGGAAATCCCAGAAGAAATTCTCGGTCGAGAACTTCCGTCAGTTCGCGGACTAGGTATGCGGACTGGGTTCGCGGACTTAGCAAGCCAATTCCACAATCCTACCGATTTCTCTTGCTCAACAAAGTTCAAAGAACTTCGGATCAAGGAATACATGGTTATGTAATCTAACTCTCATTTCAATCATTGAGACATTCTCAGAGAACGCTATCCCAACCGTTATTCACAGATCATCTTCACGTCAGAGCAATTCTCAACTTAGTTATTGAAAGATGAAGATAAACTTGATCAAAGCGAGATGCTTTACCAACACATGAATTTCGAGAAAAAGATAAGCATTGAATACTCATCTCGAAATATCAAATGTGTTTGATCTAGTCTATATAGCATACGACTTTTGTCTTATAAGAAGTAGGAGATAGAATATATATACTTTTGAGTGATAGATAAGTTCAAATCTTCACATACCTTTTTGTTGATGAAGTTCCACGGTTCCTTGTGCAGATCTTCGTCGTTGTCGTTGAATCTCCAGGAAATCCTTGAGCTCAACTACACTATTCCTATCCTAGTCCGAGACTTACCTAATATGATAGAAATCAAGACTTATAGTTTTGATCACTAACATTGACAAACATGCTTGATATACCAACGCATGCGAGTTCGACCGAGCTATGCTCTAACAATCTCCCCCTTTGTCAATTTTAGTGATAAAACTATTAATACATATGGAATACAAAAAAGATAAACTTTAGTGGCTCATATTCCATAGTCTAATCTTCAACGTTCCTTGAAATCTTCGTCCTTACAAGTACTCCAATGATCCCAAAGGTTGTAAGTTTAG
>NW_020646089.1:0-1882 GCF_003573695.1 Papaver somniferum | reverse complement strand
CATATTAAGTTTTGATGTCCATGGCAAGAATTTGAAGTTAATCCCATTAAAACTCCAACCAGATTTTGAAAGAAGCTCAGTCCTCATCTCTGAATTTGGAACTTTGAACAAAGCTTTAGAATTCGAGAAAGGCTGAAGAAAGAATACCTCGTTCTTCTCCAAACACTTACCCAAATGCTTACCAATTAAATCCCAAGATATCATGTTAGCATCAGATGATAAAACCACCATATGATTCCAGTTTTCCTTTTCAATAGGTAACACTTCAGTCTCCAATATGGGTTTATTCCAAACAGATGGAGGGTTTGGGAAATGAACCGACGATGGTGAAGACTGAGGTTTCTGGATTGAAACTTCCTGAATCGGACTGAGTTGATTGATAATTGTTATAATTTGTTTCCATCCATTCCCCATATCACCTGCTGGGAAGTAGATATCTACAGAATTCCCCCAAGCATTAGGACCAGATAATTTTATGTATTCACCATTGTTGTTGTTTCCCTTGTTACTGTTAACCACTCATCTGAATCGGTGAACTGTCAAATTTGAGATTTTGACCATGATTTAGTGATCTCCAATGATAAGCCCTTTCGAAACCAACATAACCCCTTTTGATTAACCCATAGAGTAGAGAACCTATCACCCTTGGATTCAATAATTTGAAACTTTCCAGACTTACTCCCATACCCCTTTGTAAACGAAAAACCCTTAGCTTCGATCCAACAACACATACCATTTTTGTTAAGAAAAGAACGAGAGTTACCTGATCTAGAAGTTTTCCTACTCTTCACAGTCTTCCATCCATCTTCATCATTGTGAGAAAACAAGCTGGTCTTCATTGAAGCTACCTAAAACAAACAGCTGAGTCGACTCCTAAACGATCGCTCGATCCACGCTCCTAAACGAAAAACCTCTCACCTCTCGCCTCTTAATCAAATTATATGAAGAGATAAAATACCTGATGCCACAACATGTGTAAGATCTTGTTCTCCATTTGAATAATCACTTCCTATTGATTTAAAGGTGCGATTTGCTTTCAGATCTAGAAAAGTTTCTCCTTCTATCCCTAGAATTCTTCTATGCCCGACGTTCTCTATTAGATTCACAGAAAAAACTAGAATTCTCAGAAAAACTAGAAAACTCCGGTTGTTTGAGGGTTAAAATTTGGGGGTAATTGATTTGATTCTTTTGTAAAGGAAAGAGAACTTTTTTTCGAACGAAAAGAGAAAAAAGAGAACTGATAGGCGAAGTGGGCGAGACGGGGAGAAGTTGGGACGTGGTTTCTTTTTATCTTAATTTTTTTTTTCATAAAAAATAAAATAATAATTTCAGAGAAATAACCGACAATGTTAGCCACACTAAAAAGCATAACAAAATAAATAGAAATAAAATTAAAGTCACACTTTCTGAGGTTGTTACACATAATAGTGTGACAAATGTGGTTACTTTGAAGTGTGATAGTTGTGTGTTACAATTCCTCAATTTGGTGTAGTGAATGGCAGAAACGGTTCTGTGTTGCTTTTTACACGACTGCTCTTACCATCTCAGAATCACGCTTTGCCGCTGCCAAAAAATCCGTCACTGTCATCTCGATTCAGATCTAAGGATCACTGTCTATGTTGTGTTCCTTACCAACTAACCCGAGAGTTCACAATGACCAGAACCACTTCCATCATCTCCTGCTATGTGTATTTATCAGTTAAGAACCTCATCCTATACCCATATCAGAACTGACCTATCTATACAACCACCAATTACAAACATTATTCAAACCAGCCAACAGATACGTTTCATGTAATTATTCCATCTCGTCACCACCATCGCTTCTGCAAACAGCTTGGCAACATAAACAAATCAGCCGAGTTAAAAAAAAAAAAAAAAA
>NW_020646088.1:0-379 GCF_003573695.1 Papaver somniferum | reverse complement strand
TTCCCCTTTTTGTACTGCACCCCTTACAAGGATCGGTTCCCCTTTGTGTACTGCATCCCTTACAAGGATCGGTTCCCCTTCACCCCTTACTAGGATCGGTTCCCTTTCCCATGGTAGTCAATATCTGATCATACCAAGGTGATTACTTAATATTATTTTTACTAATAAAAGTTCTACCAATATAAAAGCCAGGCCTTTTTGAATTAGTTCTAGCAAGGACACAACAAGTTGTGAGCGGTTCTACTCTATCACACATATTAGTTGTTCATAAGATATGCAATGAATAACAAAACCAATAACGCCTGGCAATTTCCTTTTCGGTTCACAAAACAAGTATATGAACTTACTTCCTTAGAACACATGTAAACATTGTTCCCTA
>NW_020646087.1:0-490 GCF_003573695.1 Papaver somniferum | reverse complement strand
TCAACCTCCTACTTATAACGAAGTGTGTAGAATATTTTGAGTTAACGTATAAAAAATTCAACATTTTTATGAACTCTTTATTTTTTTATTGGCTTTGTCTTTCAATTTGATTCAAATAGATGAAATTTTTTAGAACTTGGGTTAGTTCTGGCTGGTCTTTCATCCTTCTTCTGTTGTGAAATTTTACTTCATATTTTCTTGAATCAACGTACATAGAAATGCAATTATTACTAGACATCATGCCATAGAACATATTATTTGTGATTACAATACATTTTCAAACTTTTTCTGTAATCAATTTCAGACATATAACGAAGTGTGTAGACTTTTTTGAGTTAACGTATATAAAATTCAACATTTGTATGATCTCTTTCTTTTTGTGTTGGCTTTGTCTTTCTATTTGATTCAAGATAGATGAAATTTGTAAGGATTTGGATTAGTTCTGCGTTGTGTTTCATCCTTCTTCTAGTGTGAAATTTGATTTCCTTCA
>NW_020646086.1:0-678 GCF_003573695.1 Papaver somniferum | reverse complement strand
TGCCAAGGAAGTAGATGGTGGAAATGGTACGTATGATGTGAAGAGGTAAGTCCTTGGTGAGTTGGATTGTAGGTTTTTAACAGTTGACGGATATATGTTTCTACTTTTAACTTTTTGAGCCCTTGACGGATTTCTTGTTGCAATCATTGTTTCGTATTTACAGCCAATATGTTGCATATCATAGGTTATAAACTAGATGAAATCTTATGTTCTTTGAGTTAACAATCCAGATACTTTTGCACCCCATTTCGAGTAGTAGTAATGATAAAAGGTCTTATATGCATCTCTCGTTTCAAGTACCAGAATGTGTTGTTGTGAGATTTCTGGTTCCATCGTCTAGTGTTTGTTGGAATCACTCATTCATGGATTTTGTACCATCTGTGGCTCCATTTTTGATGTACACCTTGTACTTGTAACGTTGCAGAACAAGCACATGAGAGGCAGGCTGAATAACTCAATAATTCCTTACTCAAATGTTTTATTTGCTTTCTTCATACCTTTTACCTCCAATCAAACAGGTAAAGTGGTGTAAATTTCAGTTGCTGGACATGGTATTGAACAAACTGCTTGCACAGTATTGTTTTACAACCTTAAAACCGAGTATTTCCTTGTTAAACTGTTCATCTTCCCCTTAACCAACTAATAATTATAATTTTGTTTTAGGTTCTTTTTTTTTTT
>NW_020646085.1:0-501 GCF_003573695.1 Papaver somniferum | reverse complement strand
GAGCCCAAGAGTCCTTATAGTCAAATAAGAGTTTCGGATCTCTCCGCTGACCCCAGTATTTGCCATCATTGCGTTCTGGAATCATGTCATATGTTTTTGGGAGGTGCTTTGGTGGGTCCTTTTTCTCACCGGCTCCAAATTCAGGTTGTCCTAAGCCATGCAGGGATGAGCCACCTGCTCGGGATGGATCAGGAGGTACAAATTTCTCCCACTCTGCATCATCGTCGCTGCTTGTGTCTCCATCCGGGGGAATCTCCCGATTCATGACCTTACCACGTTCCGGATCATCTCGACTATGTCGAGGCCGAGAAGACTTAGGTTTTCCTTCATCAACAGCTTTTCCCTTTCCTTTCTTCGTTTTTGCATCTTTGGACCTACGTACAAAATGAGATTTAACAAAATAAGGAAATCAAAACCGGCATGGCCGGTGAACATAACGATACTGACGACATAATTTCCGGCATTGTAATTTAAAAGGAGTCTATGCCGGTTTTACGGTAA
>NW_020646084.1:0-347 GCF_003573695.1 Papaver somniferum | reverse complement strand
TTAGTATTGAGACGTGCAAATTCCTCAACACTCACTACTGTATTTCCAGGCATGCTACTTCAACACATCTTTCCTCTTAATGTTGATACGTGCAAATTCCTCAACAGTAACTACTGTGTTGCCAGGCATGCTGCTTCGACAGATCTTTCCTCTAAGTGCTGAGACGTGCAAATTCTTCAACACTCACTATTATGTTGCAAGACATGGTGCTTCAACACATCTTTTTCTTAGTGTTGAGACGTGCAAATTCTTCAATACTCACCACTGTGTTTTCAGGTATGCTGCTTCAACACATCTTTCCTTTTAGTGTTGAGACATGCAAATTCCTCAACACTCACTAATGTGTT
>NW_020646083.1:0-726 GCF_003573695.1 Papaver somniferum | reverse complement strand
GTATACCCTGTTTAGCTCTTGATCGTCTTATCCAGACAATTTGGATCCATTCCAAGACCCTTTCCTCGCCTGATGAGGGCTAAGAAACAAGCCCAAGAGAAATCATAGCTTTAATCTCTTCATGGATAGCCCAAAATCTCGATTCTTAACTGTCAGACGTGAAACACTTCTTTCCCGCCAAATTTTTCATTCAAATTTTGGGAGGAAAATTGATCTCCCCCTAATCCAGTTCTGGTGTCCCTTTAGCAATTTGGGGCTGAAATAGTAATTTTTCTGGGTTCCTCCGGGATATTTCTGGGACGTTTCCGGTGAATTTCTGGGTGCCTCCGGTACATTTTTCCGGGGGTGTAAAACACTGCTTTTTGAGCCCATTTCGCCGCAAGGGCTTATTTCTCTAAAAATACCTACAAAGACATAAAATCACACAATAAATATAAAATCGAGCACTAACAATGCATACAATTGAGACATATTAGACACAAAAATGTGTCTATCAATCAATCCTTGTCTTCATCTTCGTCTTCGGTCTTCAACTGTCGATGATAACTCTTGAACTTCGTAGAATCTTGACAATGTGATTCTTTCCTCTAATTCCTTGTTGCTTGAAACTTCATTATGAATATTTCTACTTCCATTGGCTTTATTGAAAGAATACAAAACTAAAAACGAACTAAACAAACCAAAATATGATACAATGAATTTTTCTTGTCTTTTTTTTTTTTTTTT
>NW_020646082.1:876292-1032053 GCF_003573695.1 Papaver somniferum | reverse complement strand
AAATATGAAGGAAGTCAAATTTCACAATAGAAGAAGGTTGAAAGACCAAGCAGAACTAATCCAAATCCTAACAAATTTCATCTATCTTGAATCAGATAGAAAGACAAAGCCAATACAAAAATAAAGAGTTCATATATATGTTGAACTTTATATACGTTAACTCAAAAAAGTCTACACACTTCGTTATAAGTTGGAAATTGATTTCTGAGACTAAATTGTAAACTAGATAAACTCATCTTTAACTGAAAAAGTTTGAAAAATGTATTGTAATTACAAATAATATGTTCTAAAGCATTACGTCTACTAAAATTGCATTTCTATGTACGTTGATTCAAGAAAATATGAAGGAAGTCAAATTTCACAATAGTAGAAGGATGAAAGACCATGTAGAACTAATCCAAATCCTAACAAATTTCATCTATCTTGAATCAAATAGAAAGACAAAGACAACACAAAAAGAAAGAGTTCATAAAAATGTTGAATTTTATATATGTTAACTCAAAAAAGTCTACACATTTCGCTATAAGTCGGAAATTTATTTCTGAGACTAAATTGTAAACTAGATAAACTCATCTTTAACAGAAAAAGTTTGAAAAATGTATTGTAATTACAATTAATATGTTCTAAGGCAATACGTCTAGTAAAACTTGCATTTCTATGTACGTTGATTCATGAAAATATGAAGGAAGTCAAATTTCACAATAGAAGAAGGATGAAAGACCATGCAGAACTAATCCAAATCCTAACAAATTTCATCTATCTTGAATCAAATAGAAAGACAAAGCCAACACAA
This sequence comes from Papaver somniferum, assembly GCF_003573695.1. Lineage (NCBI taxonomy): Eukaryota > Viridiplantae > Streptophyta > Magnoliopsida > Ranunculales > Papaveraceae > Papaver > Papaver somniferum. The sequence goes on along the minus strand of NW_020646082.1, from coordinate 1,031,260 downwards.
AAAGAAAGAGTTCATAAGAATGTTGAATTTTATAGACGTTAACTCAAAAAAGTCTCCACATTTCGTTAAAAGTCGGAAATTGATTTCTGAGACTAAATTTTAAACTAGATAAACTCATCTTTAACAGAAAAAGTTTGAAAAATGTATTGAAATTACAATTAATATGTTCTAAGGAAATACGTCTAGTAAAAATTGCATTTCTATGTACGTTGATTCAAGAAAATATGAAGGAAGTCAAATTTCACAATAGAAAAGGATGAAAGACCATGCAAAACTAATCCAAATCCTAACAAATTTCATCTATCTTGAATCAAATAGAAAAACAAATCCAACACAAAAAGAAAGAGTTCATAAAAATGTTGAATTTAATATACTTTAACTCAAAAAAGTCTACACACTTCGTTATAAGTCGGAAATTGATTTCTGAGACTAAATTGTAAACTAGATAAACTCATCTTTACGAGAAAAAGTTTGAAAAATGTATTGTAATTACAATTAATATGATCTAAGGCAATACGTCTAGTAAAAATTTTCATTTCTATGTACGTTGATTCAAGAAAATATGAAGGAAGTCAAATTTCACAATATAAAAGGATGAAAGACCATGCAAAACTAATCCAAATCCTAACAAATTTCATCTATCTTGAATCAAATAGAAAGACAAAGCCAACACAAAAAGAAAGAGTTCATAAAAATGTTGAATTTATTATACGTTAACTCAAAAAAGTCTACACACTTCGTTATAAGTCGGAATTTCTGAGACTAATTTGTAAGCTAGATAAACTCATCTTTCAGTGAAAAAGTTTGAAAAATGTATTGTAATCACAAATAATATGTTCTAAGGCATTACGTCTACTAAAAATTGCATTTCTATGTACGTTGATTCAAGAAAATACGAAGGAAGTCAAATTTCACAATAGAAGAAGGTTGAAAGACCAAGCAGAACTAATCCAAATCCTAACAAATTTCATCTATCTTGAATCAGATAGAAAGACAAAGCCAATACAAAAATAAAGAGTTCATAAATATGTTGAACTTTATATATGTTAACTCAAAAAAGTCTACACACATCGTTATAAGTCGGAAATTGATTTCTGAGACTAAACTGTAAACTAGATAAACTCATCTTTAACTGAAAAAGTTTTAAAAATGTATTGTAATAAAAAATAGTATGTTCTAAAGCATTACGTCTACTAAAAATTGCATTTCTATGTACGTTGATTCAAGAAAATATGAAGGAAGTCAAATTTCACAATAGAAGAAGGATGAAAGACCATGTAGAACTAATCCAAATCCTAACAAATTTCATCTATCTTGAATCAAATAGAAAGACAAAGACAACACAAAAAGAAAGAGTACATAAAAATGTTGAATTTAATATACGTTAACTCAAAAAAGTCTACACACTTCGTTATAAGTCGGAATTTCTGAGACTAAATTGTAAACTAGATAAACTCATATTTCACTGAAAAAGTTTGAAAAATGTATTGTAATCACAAATAATATGTTCTAAGGCATTACGTCTACTAAAAATTGCATTTCTATGTACGTTGATTTAAGAAAATACGAAGGAAGTCAAATTTCACAATAGAAGAAGGTTGAAAGACCAAGCAGAACTAATCCAAATCCTAACAAATTTCATCTATCTTGAATCAGATAGAAAGACAAAGCCAATACAAAAATAAAGAGTTCATATATATGTTGAACTTTATATACGTTAACTCAAAAAAGTCTACACACTTCGTAATAAGTCGGAAATTGATTTCTGAGACTAAATTGTAAACTAGATAAACTCATATTTCACTGAAAAAGTTTGAAAAATGTATTGTAATCACAAATAATATGTTCTAAAGCATTACGTCTACTAAAAATTGCATTTCTATGTACGTTGATTCAAGAAAATATGAAGGAAGTCAAATTTCACAATAGAAGAAGGATGAAAGACCATGTAGAACTAATCCAAATCCTAACAAATTTCATCTATCTTGAATCAAATAGAAAGACAAAGACAACACAAAAAGAAAGAGTTCATAAAAATGTTGAATTTTATATATGTTAACTCAAAAAAGTCTACACATTTGCTATAAGTCGGAAATTGATTTCCGAGACTAAATTTTAAACTAGATAAACTCATCTTTAACAGAAAAAGTTTGAAGAATGTATTGAAATTACAATTAATATGTTCTAAGGAAATACGTCTAGTAAAAATTGCATTTCTATGTACGTTGATTCAAGAAAATATGAAGGAAGTCAAATTTCACAATAGAAAAGGATGAAAGACCATGCAAAACTAATCCAAATCCTAACAAATTTCATCTATCTTGAATCAAATAGAAAGATAAAGCCAACACAAAAAGAAAGAGTTCATAAAAATGTTGAATTTAATATACGTTAACTCAAAAAAGTCTACACACTTCGTTATAAGTCGGAATTTCTGAGACTAATTTGTAAACTAGATAAACTCATCTTTCAGTGAAAAAGTTTGAAAAATTTATTGTAATCACAAATAATATGTTCTAAGGCATTACGTCTACTAAAAATTGCATTTCTATGTACGTTGATTCAAGAAAATACGAAGGAAGTCAAATTTCACAATAGAAGAAGGTTGAAAGACCAAGAAGAACTAATCCAAATCCTAACAAATTTCATCTATCTTGAATCAGATAGAAAGACAAAGCCAATACAAAAATAAAGAGTTCATAAATATGTTGAACTTTATATACGTTAACTCAAAAAAGTCTACACACTTCGTTATAAGTCGGAAATTGATTTCTGAGACTAAACTGTAAACTAGATAAACTCATCTTTAACTGAAAAAGTTTGAAAAATGTATTGTAATCAAAAATAATATGTTCTAAAGCATTACGTCTACTAAAAATTGCATTTCTATGTACGTTGATTCAAGAAAATATGAAGGAAGTCAAATTTCACAATAGAAGAAGGATGAAAGACCATGTAGAACTAATCCAAATCCTAACAAATTTCATCTATCTTGAATCAAATAGAAAGACAAAGACAACACAAAAAGAAAGAGTTCATAAAAATGTTGAATTTAATATACGTTAACTCAAAAAAGTCTACACACATCGTTATAAGTCGGAATTTCTGAGACTAAATTGTAAACTAGATAAACTCATCTTTCACTGAAAAAGTTTGAAAAATGTATTGTAATCACAAATAATATGTTCTAAGGCATTACGTCTACTAAAAATTGCATTTCTATGTACGTTGATTCAAGAAAATACGAAGGAAGTCAAATTTCACAATAGAAGAAGGTTGAAAGACCAAGCAGAACTAATCCAAATCCTAACAAATTTCATCTATCTTGAATCAGATAGAAAGACAAAGCCAATACAAAAATAAAGAGTTCATAAATATGTTGAACTTTATATACGTTAACTCAAAAAAGTCTACACACTTCGTTATAAGTCGGAAATTGATTTCTGAGACTAAATTGTAAACTAGATAAACTCATCTTTAACTGAAAAAGTTTGAAAAATGTATTGTAATCACAAATAATATGTTCTAAAGCATTACGTCTACTAAAAATTGCATTTCTATGTACATTGAATCAAGAAAATATGAAGGAAGTCATATTTCATCTATCTTGAATCAAATAGAAAGACAAAGACAACACAAAAAGAAAGAGTTCATAAAAATGTTGAATTTTATATATGTTAACTCAAAAAAGTCCACACATTTCGCTATAAGACTAAATTGTAAACTAGATAAACTCATCTTTAACAGAAAAAGTTTGAAAAATGTATTGTAATTACAATTAATATGTTCTAAGGCAATACGTCTAGTAAAAATTGCATTTCTATGTACGTTGATTCATGAAAATATGAAGGAAGTCAAATTTCACAATAGAAGAAGGATGAAAGACCATGCAGAACTAATCCAAATCCTAACAAATTTCATCTATCTTGAATCAAATAGAAAGACAAATCCAACACAAAAAGAAAGAGTTCATAAAAATATTGAATTTAATATACGTTAACTCAAAAAAGTCTACACACTTCGTTATAAGTCAGAAATTGATTTCTTAGACTAAATTGTAAACTAGATAAACTCATCCATAACAGAAAAAGTTTGAAAAAAATATTTAAATTAAAATTAATATGTTCTAAGGCAATACGTCTAGTAAAAATTGCATTTCTATGTACGTTGATTCAAGAAAATATGAAGGAAGTCAAATTTCACAATAGAAGGAAGATGAAAGACCATGTAGAACTAATCCAAATCCTAACAAATTTCATCTATCTTGAATCAAATAGAACGACAAAGCCAACATAAAAAGAAAGAGTTCATACAAATGTTGAATTTTATATACGTTAACTCAAAAAAGTCTACACATTTCTTTATAAGTTGGAATTTGATTTCTGAGACTAATTTGTAAACTAGATAAAGTCATCTTTAACAGAAAAAGTTTGAAAAATGTATTGTAATTACAATTAATATATTCCAAGGCAATACGTCTAGTAAAAATTGCTTTTCTATGTACGTTGATTCAAGAAAATATGAAGGAAGTTAAATTTCACAATAGAAGAAATTTGAAAACCATGCAGAACTAATCCAAATCCTAACAAATTTCATCTATCTTGAATCAAATAGAAAGACAAAGCCAGCACAAAAATAAAGAGATCATAAAAATGTTGAATTTAATATACGTTAAATCAAAAAAGTCTACACATTTCTTTATAAGTTGGAAATTGATTTCTGAGACTAAATTATAAACTAGATAAACTCATCCTTAACAGAAAAAGTTTGAAAAATGTATTGTAATTACAATTAATATGTTCCAAGGCAATGCGTCTAGTAAAAATTGCATTTCTATGTACGTTGATTCAAGAAAATATGAAGGAAGTCAAATTTCACAATAGAAGAAATTTGAAAGACCATGCAGAACTAATCCAAATCCTAACAAATTTCATCTATCTTGAATCAAATAGAAAGACAAAGCCAGCACAAAAAGAAAGAGTTCATAAAAATGTTGAATTTAATATACGTTAACTCAAAAAAGTCTACACACTTCGTTATAAGTCATAAATTGATTTCTGAGACTAAATTGTAAACTAGATAAACTCATCCTTAACAGAAAAAGTTTGAAAAATGTATTGTAATTACAATTAATATGTTCCAAGGCAATACGTCTAGTAAAAATTGCTTTTCTATGTACGTTGATTCAAGAAAATATGAAGGAAGTCAAATTTCACAATAGAAGAAAAATGAAAGACCATGCAGAACTAATCCAAATCCTAACAATTTCATGTATCTTGAATCAAATAGAAAGACAAAGCCAACATAAAAAGAAAGAGTTCATAAAAATGTTGAATTTTATATACGTTAACTCAAAAAAGTCTACACATTTCTTTATAAGTTGGAAATTGATTTTTGAGACTAAATTGTAAACTAGATAAACTCATCTTTAACAGAAAAAGTTTGAAAAATGTATTGTAATTACAATTAATATGTTCTAAGGCAATACGTCTAGTAAAAATTGCATTTCTATGTACGTTGATTCAAGAAAATATGAAGGAAGTCAAATTTCACAATAGAAAAGGATGAAAGACCATGCAAAACTAATCCAAATCCTAACAAATTTAATCTATCTTGAATCAAATAGAAAGACAAAGCCAACACAAAAAGAAAGAGTTCATAAAAATGTTGAATTTAATATACGTTAACTCAAAAAAGTCTACACACTTCGTTATAAGTCGGAATTTCTGGGACTAAATTGTAAACTAGATAAACTCATCTTTAACAGAAAAAGTTTGAAAAATGTATTGTAATCACAACTAATATGTTCTAAGGCATTACGTCTACTAAAAATTGCATTTCTATGTACGTTGATTCAAGAAAATACGAAGGAAGTCAAATTTCACAATAGAAGAAGGTTGAAAGACCAAGCAGAACGAATCCAAATCCTAACAAATTTCATCTATCTTGAATCAGATAGAAAGACAAAGCCAATACAAAAATAAAGAGTTCATAAATATGTTGAACTTTATATACGTTAACTCAAAAAAGTCTACACACTTCGTTATAAGTCGGAAATTGATTTCTGAGACTAAATTGTAAACTAGATGAACTCATCTTTAACTGAAAAAGTTTGAAAAATGTATTGTAATCACAAATAATATGTTCTAAGGAATTACGTCTACTAAAAATTGCATTTCTATGTACGTTGATTCAAGAAAATATGAAGGAAGTCAAATTTCACAATAGAAGAAGGATGAAAGACCATGTAGAACTAATCCAAATCCTAACAAACATCATCTATCTTGAATCAAATAGAAAGACAAAGCCAACACAAAAATAAAGAGTTCATAAAAATGTTAAATTTTATATATGTTAACTCAAAAAAGTCTGCACTTCGTTATAAGTCGGAAATTGATTTCTGAGACTAAATTGTAAACTAGATAAACTCATCTTTACGAGAAAAAGTTTGAAAAATGTATTGTAATTACAATTAATATGTTCTAAGGCAATACGTCTAGTAAAAATTTTCATTTCTATGTACGTTGATTCATGAAAATATGAAGGAAGTCAAATTTCACAATAGAAGAAGGGTGAAAGACCATGCAGAACTAATCCAAATCCAAACAACTTTCATCTACCTTGAATCAAATAGAAAGACAAAGCCAACACAAAAAGAAAGAGTTCATAAATATGTTGAACTTTATATACGTTAACTCAAAAAAGTCTACACACTTCGTTATAAGTCGGAAATTGATTTCTGAGACTAAATTGTAAACTAGATAAACTCATCTTTCACTGAAAAAGTTTGAAAAATGTATTGTAATCACAAATAATATGTTCTAAGGCATTACGTCTACTAAAAATTGCATTTTTATGTACGTTGATTCAAAAAAATACGAAGGAAGTCAAATTTCACAATAGAAGAAGGTTGAAAGACCAAGCAGAACTAATCCAAATCCTAACAAATTTCATCTATCTTGGATCAGATAGAAAGACAAAGCCAATACAAAAATAAAGAGTTCATAAATATGTTGAACTTTATATACGTTAACTCAAAAAAGTCTACACACTTCGTTATAAGTCGGAAATTGATTTCTGAGACTAAATTGTAAACTAGATAAACTCATCTTTAACAGAAAAATTTTGAAAAATGTATTGTAATTACAATTAATATGTTCTAAGGCAATACGTCTAGTAAAAATTGCATTTCTATGTACGTTGATTCAAGAAAATATGAAGGAAGTCAAATTTCACAATAGAAAAGGATGAAAGACCATGCAAAACTAATCCAAATCCTAACAAATTTCATCTATCTTGAATCAAATAGAAAGACAAAGCCAACACAAAAAGAAAGAGTTCATAAAAATGTTGAATTTAATATACGTTAACTCAAAAAAGTCTACACACTTCGTTATAAGTCGGAATTTCTGAGACTAAATTTTAAACTAGATAAACTCATCTTTAACTGAAAAAGTTTGAAAAATGTATTGTAATCACAAATAATATGTTCTAAGGCATTACGTCTACTAAAAATTGCATTTCTATGTACGTTGATTCAAGAAAATATGAAGGAAGTCAAATTTCACAATAGAAAAGGATGAAAGACCATGCAAAACTAATCCAAATCCTAACAAATTTCATCTATCTTGAATCAAATAGAAAGACAAAGCCTACACAAAAAGAAAGAGTTCATAAAAATGTTGAATTTTATATATGTTAACTCAAAAAAGTCTACACATTTCGTTATAAGTCGGAAATAGATTTCTGAGACTAAATTGTAAACTAGATAAACTCATCTTTAACAGAAAAAGTTTGAAAAATGTATTGTAATTACAATTAATATGTTCTAAGGCAATACGTCTACTAAAAATTGCATTTCTATGTACGTTGATTCAAGAAAATATGAAGGAAATCAAATTTCACAATAGAAAAGGATGAAAGACCATGCAAAACTATTCCAAATCCTAACAAATTTCATCTATCTTGAATCAAATAGAAAGACAAAGCCAACACAAAAAGAAAAAGTTCATAAAAATGTTGAATTTAATATACGTTAACTCAAAAAAGTCTACACACTTCGTTATAAGTCGGAAATTGATTACTCATCTTTAACTGAAAAAGTTTGAAAAATGTATTGTAATCACAAATAATATGTTCTAAGGCATTACGTCTACTAAAAATTGCATTTCTATGTACGTTGATTCAAGAAAATATGAAGGAAGTCAAATTTCACAATAGAAGAAGGATGAAAGACCAAGCAGAACTAATCCAAATCCTAACAAATTTCATCTATCTTGAATCAGATAGAAGACAAAGCCAACACAAAAAGAAAGAGTTCATAAGAATGTTGAATTTTATATACGTTAACTCAAAAAAGTCTACACATTTCGTTATAAGTCGGAAATTGATTTCTGAGACTAAATTGTAAATTAGATAAACTCGTCTTTAACAGAAAAAGTTTGAAAAATGTATTGTAATTACAATTAATATGTTCTAAGGCAATACGTCTAGTAAAAATTGCATTTCTATGTACGTTGATTCAAGAAAATATGAAGGAAGTCAAATTTCACAATAGAAGAAAGATGAAAGACCATGCAAAACTAATCCAAATCCTAACAAATTTCATATATCTTGAATCAAATAGAAAAACAAAGCCAATATAAAAAGAAAGAGTTCATTAAAATGCTGAATTTTATATACGTTAACTCAAAAAAGTCTACACATTTCGTTATAAGTCGGAAATTGATTTCTGAGACTAAATTGTAAACTAGATAAACTCATCTTTAACAGAAAAATTTTGAAAAATGTATTGTAATTACAATTAATATGTTCTAAGGCAATACGTCTAGTAAAAATTGCATTTCTATGTACGTTGATTCAAGAAAATATGAAGGAAGTCAAATTTCACAATAGAAAAGGATGAAAGACCATGCAAAACTAATCCAAATCCTAACAAATTTCATTTATCTTGAATCAAATAGAAAGACAAAGCCAACACAAAAAGAAAGAGTTCATAAAAATGTTGAATTTAATATACGTTAACTCAAAAAAGTCTACACACTTCGTTATAAGTCGGAATTTCTGAGACTAAATTGTAAACTAGATAAACTCATCTTTAACTGAAAAAGTTTGAAAAATGTATTGTAATCACAACTAATATGTTCTAAGGCATTACGTCTACTAAAAATTGCATTTCTATGTACGTTGATTCAAGAAAATACGAAGGAAGTCAAATTTCACAATAGAATAAGGTTGAAAGACCAAGCAGAACTAATCCAAATCCTAACAAATTTCATCTATCTTGAATCAGATAGAAAGACAAAGCCAATACAAAAATAAAGAGTTCATAAATATGTTGAACTTTATATACGTTAACTCAAAAAAGTCTACACACTTCGTTATAAGTCGGAAATTGATTTCTGAGACTAAATTGTAAACTAGATAAACTCATCTTTAACTGAAAAAGTTTGAAAAATGTATTGTAATTACAATTAATATGTTCTAAGGCAATACGTCTAGTCAAAATTTTCATTTCTATGTACGTTGATTCATGAAAATATGAAGGAAGTCAAATTTCACAATAGAAGAAGGGTGAAAGACCATGCAGAACTAATCCAAATCCTAACAAATTTCATCTATCTTGAATCAAATAGAAAGACAAAGCCAACACTAAAAGAAAGAGTTCATAAGAATGTTGAATTTTATATATGTTAACTCAAAAAAGTCTACACATTTCGTTATAAGTCGGAAATTGATTTCTGAGACTAAATTGTAAACTAGATAAACTCATCTTTACGAGAAAAAGTTTGAAAAATGTATTGTAATTACAATTAATATGTTCTAAGGCAATACGTCTAGTCAAAATTTTCATTTCTATGTACGTTGATTCATGAAAATATGAAGGAAGTCAAATTTCACAATAGAAGAAGGGTGAAAGACCATGCAGAACTAATCCAAATCCTAACAAATTTCATCTATCTTGAATCAAATAGAAAGACAAAGCCAACACTAAAAGAAAGAGTTCATAAGAATGTTGAATTTTATATATGTTAACTCAAAAAAGTCTACACATTTCGTTATAAGTCGGAAATTGATTTCTGAGACTAAATTGTAAACTAGATAAACTCATCTTTACGAGAAAAAGTTTGAAAAATGTATTGTATTTACAATTAATATGTTCTAAGGCAATACGTCTAGTAAAAATTGCATTTCTATGTACGTTGATTCAAGAAAATATGAAGGAAGTCAAATTTCACAATAGAAGAAGGATGAAAGACCAAGCAGAACTAATCCAAATACTAACAAATTTCATCTATCTTGAATCAGATAGAAAAACAAAGCCAACACAAAAAGAAAGAGTTCATAAGAATGTTGAATTTTATATACGTTAACTCAAAAAAGTCTACACATTTCATTATAAGTCGGAAATTGATTTATGAGACTAAATTGTAAACTAGATAAACTCATCTTTAACAGAAAAAGTTTGAAAAATGTATTGTAATTACAATTAATATGTACTAAAGCAATACGTCTAGTAAAAATTGCATTTCTATGTACGTTGATTCAAGAAAATATGAAGGAAGTCAAATTTCACAATAGAAAAGGATGAAAGACCATGCAAAACTAATCCAAATCCTAACAAATTTCATCTATCTTGAATCAAATAGAAAGACAAAGCCAACACAAAAAGAAATAGTTCATAAAAATGTTGAATTTAATATACGTTAACTCAAAAAAGTCTACACACTTCGTTATAAGTCGGAATTTCTGAGACTAAATTGTAAACTAGATAAACTCATCTTTAACTGAAAAAGTTTGAAAAATGTATTGTAATCACAAATAATATGTTCTAAGGAATTACGTCTACTAAAAATTGCATTTCTATGTACGTTGATTCAAGAAAATATGAAGGAAGTCAAATTTCACAATAGAAGAAGGATGAAAGACCATGTAGAACTAATCCAAATCCTAACAAATTTCATCTATCTTGAATCAAATAGAAAGACAAAGCCAACACAAAAAGAAAGAGTTCATAAAAATGTTGAGTTTTTTATATACGTTAACTCAAAAAAGTCAACACACTTCTTTATACATCTGAAATTGATTTCTGAGACTAAATTGTATACTAGAGAAACTCATCTTTAACAGAAAAAGTATTAAAAATGTATTGTAATCACAATTAATATGTTCTAAGGCATTACGTCTACTAAAAATTGCATTTCTATGTACGTTGATTCAAGAAAATATGAAGGAAGTCAAATTTCACAATAGAAGAAGGATGAAAGACCAAGCAGAACTAATCCAAATCCTAACAAATTTCATTTATCTTGAATCAGATAGAAAGACAAAGCCAACACAATAAGAAAGAGTTCATAAGAATGTTGAATTTTATATACGTTAACTCAAAAAAGTCTACACATTTCGTTATAAGTCGGAAATTGATTTCTGAGACTAAATTGTAAATTAGATAAACTCGTCTTTAACAGAAAAAATTTGAAAAATGTATTGTAATTACAATTAATATGTTCTAAGGCAATACGGCTAGTAAAAATTGCATTTCTATGTACGTTGATTCAAGAAAATATGAAGGAAGTCAAATTTCACAATAGAAAAGGATGAAAGACCATGCAAAACTAATCCAAATCCTAACAAATTTCATCTATCTTGAATCAAATAGAAAGACAAAGCCAACACAAAAAGAAAGAGTTCATAAAAATGTTGAATTTAATATACGTTAACTCAAAAAAGTCTACACACTTCGTTATAAGTCGGAATTTCTGAGACTAAATTGTAAACTAGATAAACTCATCTTTAACTGAAAAAGTTTGAAAAATGTATTGTAATCACAAATAATATGTTCTAAGGCATTACGTCTACTAAAAATTGCATTTCTATGTACGTTGATTCAAGAAAATATGAAGGAAGTCAAATTTCACAATAGAAAAGGATGAAAGACCATGCAAAACTAATCCAAATCCTAACAAATTTCATCTATCTTAAATCAAATAGAAAGACAAAGCCAACACAAAAAGAAAGAGTTCATCAAAATGTTGAATTTAATATACGTTAACTCAAAAAAGTCTACACACTTCGTTATAAGTCGGAATTTCTGAGACTAAATTGTAAACTAGATAAACTCATCTTTAACTGAAAAAGTTTGAAAAATGTATTGTAATCACAAATAATATGTTCTAAGGCATTACGTCTACTAAAAATTGCATTTCTATGTACGTTGATTCAAGAAAATATGAAGGAAGTCAAATTTCACAATAGAAGAAGGTTGAAAGACCATGTAGAACTAATCCAAATCCTAACAAATTTCATCTATCTTGAATCAAATAGAAAGACAAAGCCAACACAAAAAGAAAGAGTTCATAGGAATGTTGAATTTTATATACGTTAACTCAAAAAAGTCTACACATTTCGTTATAAGTCGGAAATTGATTTTTGAGACTAAATTGTAAACTAGATAAAATCATCTTTAACAGAAAAAGTTTGAAAAATGTATTGTAATTACAATTAATATGTTTTAAGGCAATACGTCTAGTAAAAATTGCATTTCTATGTACATTGATTCAAGAAAATATGAAGGAAGTCAAATTTCACAATAGAAAAGGATGAAAGACCATGCAAAACTAATCCAAATCCTAACAAATTTCATCTATCTTGAATCAAATAGAAAGACAAAGCCAACACAAAAAGAAAGAGTTCATAAAAATGTGAATTTAATATACGTTAACTCAAAAAAGTCTACACACTTCGTTATAAGTCGGAATTTCTGAGACTAAATTTTAAACTAGATAAACTCATCTTTAACTGAAAAAGTTTGAAAAATGTATTGTAATCACAAATAATATGTTCTAAGGCATTACGTCTACTAAAAATTGCATTTCTATGTACGTTGATTCAAGAAAATATGAAGGAAGTCAAATTTCACAATAGAAAAGGATGAAAGACCATGCAAAACTAATCCAAATCCTAACAAATTTCATCTATCTTGAATCAAATAGAAAGACAAATCCAACACAAAAAGAAAGAGTTCATAAAAATGTTGAATTTAATATACGTTAACTCAAAAAAGTCTACACACTTCGTTATAAGTCGGAAATTGATTTCTGAGACTAAATTGTAAACTAGATAAACTCATCTTTAACAGAAAAAGTTTGAAAAATGTATTGTAATTACAATCAATATGTTCTAAGGCAATACGTCTAGTAAAAATTGCATTTCTATGTACGTTGATTCAAGAAAATATGAAGGAAGTCAAATTTCACAATAGAAAGACCATGCAGAAGTAATCCAAATCCTAACAAATTACATCTATCTTGAATCAAATAGAAAGACAAAGCCAACAAAAAAAGAAAGAGTTCATAAAAATGTTGAATTTTATATACGATAACTCAAAAAAGTTTACACATTTCGTTATAAGTCGGAAATTGATTTCTGAGACTAAATTGTAAACTAGATAGACTCATCTTTTTCATAAAAAGTTTGAAAAATGTATTGTAATTACAATCAATATGTTCAAAGGCAATACATCTAGTAAAAATTGCAATTCTATTTACGTTGATTCAAGAAAATATGAAGGAAGTCAAATTTCACAATAGAAGAAGGATGAAAGACCATGCAGAACTAATCCAAATCCTAAAAAATTTCATCTATCTAGATCTAATAGAAAGACAAAGCCAACACAAAAAGAAAGAGTTCATAAAAATGTTGAATTTTATATACGTTAACTCAAAAAAGTCTACACATTTCGTTATAAGTCGGAAATTGATTTCTGAGACTAAATTGTAAACTAGATAAACTCATCTTTAACTGAAAAAGTTTGAAAAATGTATTGTAATCACAAATAATATGTTCTAAGGCATTACGTCTACTAAAAATTGCATTTCTATGTACGTTGATTCAAGAAAATATGAAGGAAGTCAAATTTCACAATAGAAGAAGGATGAAAGACCAAGCAGAACTAATCCAAATCCTAACAAATTTCATCTATCTTGAATCAAATAGAAAGACAAAGCCAACACAAAAAGAAAGAGTTCATAAAAATGTTGAATTTTATAAATGTTCACTCAAAAAAGTCTACACATTTCGTTATAAGTCGGAAATTGATTTCTAAGACTAAATTGTAAACTAGATAAACTCATCTTTAACAGAAAAAGTTTGTAAAATGTATCGTAATTACAATTAATATGTTCTAAGGCAATACGTCTAGTAAAAATTGCATTTTTATGTACGTTGATTCATGAAAATATGAAGGAAGTGAAATTTCACAATAGAAGAAGGATGAAAGACCAAGCAGAACTATTCCAAATCCTAAAAAATTTCATCTATCTTGAATCAAATAGAAAGACAAAGCCAACACAAAAAGAAAGAGTTCATAAGAATGTTGAATTTTATATACGTTAACTCAAAAAAGTCTACATATTTCGTTATAAGTCGGAAATTGATTTCTGAGACTCAATTGTAAACTAGATAAACTCATCTTTAACAGAAAAAGTTTTAAAAATGTATTGTAATTACAATTAATATGTTTTAAGGCAATACGTCTAGTAAAAATTGCATTTCAATGTACGTTGATTCAAGAAAATATGAAGGAAGTCAAATTTCACAATAGAGAAGGATGAAAGACCATGCAAAACTAATCCAAATCCTAACAAATTTCATCTATCTTGAATCAAATAGAAAGACAAAGCAACACAAAAAGAAAGAGTTCATAAAAATGTTGAATTTAATATACGTTAACTCAAAAAAGTCTACACACTTCGTTATAAGTCGGAATTTCTGAGACTAAATTGTAAACTAGATAAACTCATCTTTAACTGAAAAAGTTTGAAAAATGTATTGTAATAAAAAATAATATGTTCTAAGGCAATACGTCTAGTAAAAATTGCATTTCTATGTACGTTGATTCAAGAAAATATGAAGGAAGTCAAATTTCACAATAGAAGAAGGATGAAAGACCATGTAGAACTAATCCAAATCCTAACAAATTTCATCTATCTTGGATCAAATAGAAAGACAAAGCCAACACAAAAAGAAAGAGTTCATAAAAATGTTGAATTTTATATATGTTAACTCAAAAAAGTCTACACATTTCGTTATAAGTTGGAAATTGATTTCTGAGACTATATTGTAAACTGGATAAACTCATCTTTAACAGAAAAAGTTTGAAAAATGTATTGTAATTACAATTAATATGTTCTAAGGCAATACGTCTAGTAAAAATTGCATTTCTATGTACGTTGATTCAAGAAAATATGAAGGAAGTCAAATTTCACAATAGAAAAGGATGAAAGACCATGCAAAACTAATCCAAATCCTAACAAATTTCATCTATCTTGAATCAAATAGAAAGACAAAGCCAACACAAAAAGAAAGAGTTCATAAAAATGTTGAATTTAATATACGTTAACTCAAGAAAGTCTACACACTTCGTTATAAGTCGGAATTTCTGAGACTAAATTGTAAACTAGATAAACTCATCTTTAACTGAAAAAGTTTTAAAAATGTATTGTAATCACAAATAATATGTTCTAAGGCATTACGTCTACTAAAAATTGCATTTCTATGTACGTTGATTCAAGAAAATATGAAGGAAGTCAAATTTCACAATAGAAGAAGGATGAAAGACCATGTAGAACTAATCCAAATCCTAATAAAATTCATCTATCTTGAATCAAATAGAAAGACAAAGCCAACACAAAAAGAAAGAGTTCATCTATCTTAACTCAAAAAAGTCTACATATTTCGTTATAAGTACGAAATTGATTTCTGAGACTAAATTGTAAACTAGATAAACTCATATTTAAGAGAAAAAGTTTGAAAAATGTATTGTAATTACAATTAATATGTTCTAAGGCAATACGTCTAGTAAAAATTGCATTTCTATGTACGTTGATTCATGAAAATATGAAGGAAGTCAAATTTCACAATAGAAGAAGGATGAAAGACCATGTAGAACTAATCCAAATCCTAACAAATTTCATCTATCTTGGATCAAATAGAAAGACAAAGCCAACACAAAAAGAAAGAGTTCATAAAAATGTTGAATTTTATATATGTTAACTCAAAAAAGTCTACACATTTCGTTATAAGTGGGAAATTGATTTCTGAGACTAAATTGTAAACTAGATATACTCATCTTTCACAGAAAAAGTTTGAAAAATGTATTGTAATTACAATTAATATGTTTTAAGGTAATACGTCTAGTAAAAATTGCATTTCTATGTACGTTGATTCAAGAAAATATGAAGGAAGTCAAATTTCACAATAGAAGAAGGATGAAAGACCATGTAGAACTAATCCAAATCCTAACAAATTTCATCTATCTTGAATCAAATAGAAAGACAAAGCCAACACAAAAAGAAAGAGTTCATAAAAATGTTGAGTTTTATATATGTTAACTCAAAAAAGTCTACACATTTCGTTATAAGTCGGAAATTGATTTCTGAGACTAAATTGTAAACTAGATAAACTCATCTTTAACAGAAAAAGTTTGAAAAATGTATTGTAATTACAATTAATATGTTCTAAGGCAATACGTCTACTAAAAATTGCATTTCTATGTACGTTGATTCAAGAAAATATGAAGGAAGTCAAATTTCACAATAGAAAAGGATGAAAGACCATGCAAAACTAATCCAAATCCTAACAAATTTCATCTATCTTGAATCAAATAGAAAGACAAAGCCAACACAAAAAGAAAAAGTTCATAAAAATGTTGAATTTAATATACGTTAACTCAAAAAAGTCTACACACTTCGTTATAAGTCGGAAATTGATTTCTGAGACTAAATTGTAAACTAGATAAACTCATCTTTAACTGAAAAAGTTTGAAAAATGTATTGTAATCACAAATAATATGTTCTAAGGCATTACGTCTACTAAAAATTGCATTTCTATGTACGTTGATTCAAGAAAATATGAAGGAAGTCAAATTTCACAATAGAAGAAGGATGAAAGACCAAGCAGAACTAATCCAAATACTAACAAATTTCATCTATCTTGAATCAGATAGAAAAACAAAGCCAACACAAAAAGAAAGAGTTCATAAGAATGTTGAATTTTATATACGTTAACTCAAAAAAGTCTACACATTTCGTTATAAGTCGGAAATTGATTTATGAGACTAAATTGTAAACTAGATAAACTCATCTTTAACAGAAAAAGTTTGAAAAATGTATTGTAATTACAATTAATATGTTCTAAGGCAATACGTCTAGTAAAAATTGCATTTCTATGTACGTTGATTCAAGAAAATATGAAGGAAGTCAAATTTCACAATAGAAAAGGATGAAAGACCATGCAAAACTAATCCAAATCCTAACAAATTTCATCTATCTTGAATCAAATAGAAAGACAAAGCCAACACAAAAAGAAAGAGTTCATAAAAATGTTGAATTTAATATACGTTAACTCAAAAAAAGTCTACACACTTCGTTATAAGTCGGAAATTGATTACTCATCTTTAACTGAAAAAGTTTGAAAAATGTATTGTAATCACAAATAATATGTTCTAAGGCATTACGTCTACTAAAAATTTCATTTCTATGTACGTTGATTCAAGAAAATATGAAGGAAGTCAAATTTCACAATAGAAGAAGGATGAAAGACCAAGCAGAACTAATCCAAATCCTAACAAATTTCATCTATCTTGAATCAAATAGAAAGACAAGCCAACACAAAAAGAAAGAGTTCAAAAAAAAGTTGAATTTAATATACGTTAAATCAAAAAAGTCTACACACTTCGTTATAAGTCGGAATTTCTGAAACTAAATTGTAAACTAGATAAACTCATCTTTAACTGAAAAAGTTTGAAAAATGTATTGTAATCACAAATAATATGTTCTAAGGCATTACGTCTACTAAAAATTGCATTTCTATGTACGTTGATTCAAGAAAATATGAAGGAAGTCAAATTTCACAATAGAAGAAGGATGAAAGACCAAGCAGAACTAATCCAAATCCTAACAAATTTCATCTATCTTGAATCAAATAGAAAGATAAAGCCAACACAAAAAGAAAGAGTTCATAAGAATGTTGAATTTTATATACGTTAACTCAAAAAAGTCTACACATTTCGTTATAAGTCGGAAATTGATTTTTGAGACTAAATTGTAAACTAGATAAACTCATCTTTAACAGAAAAAGTTTGAAAAATGTATTGTATTTACAATTAATATGTTCTAAGGCAATACGTCTAGTAAAAATTGCATTTCTATGTACGTTGATTCAAGAAAATATGAAGGAAGTCAAATTTCACCATAGAAAAGGATGAAAGACCATGCAAAACTAATCCAAATCCTAACAAATTTCATCTATCTTGAATCAAATAGAAAGACAAAGCCAACACAAAAAGAAAGAGTTCATAAAAATGTTGAAATTAATATACGTTAACTCAAAAAAGTCTACACACTTCGTTATAAGTCGGAATTTCTGAGACTAAATTGTAAACTAGATAAACTCATCTTTAACTGAAAAAGTTTGAAAAATGTATTGTAATCACAAATAATATGTTCTAAGGCATTACGTCTACTAAAAATTGCATTTCTATGTACGTTGATTCAAGAAAATACGAAGGAAGTCAAATTTCACAATAGAAGAAGGTTGAAAGACCAAGCAGAACTAATCCAAATCCTAACAAATTTCATCTATCTTGAATCAGATAGAAAGACAAAGCCAATACAAAAATAAAGAGTTCATATATATGTTGAACTTTATATACGTTAACTCAAAAAAGTCTACACACTTCGTTATAAGTCGGAAATTGATTTCTGAGACTAAATTGTAAACTAGATAAACTCATCTTTAACTGAAAAAGTTTGAAAAATGTATTGTAATTACAAATTATATGTTCTAAAGCATTACGTCTACTAAAAATTGCATTTCTATGTACGTTGATTCAAGAAAATATGAAGGAAGTCAAATTTCACAATAGAAGAAGGATGAAAGACCATGTAGAACTAATCCAAATCCTAACAAATTTCATCTATCTTGAATCAAATAGAAAGACAAAGACAACACAAAAAGAAAGAGTTCATAAAAATGTTGAATTTTATATATGTTAACTCAAAAAAGTCTACACATTTCGCTATAAGTCGGAAATTGATTTCTGAGACTAAATTGTAAACTAGATAAACTCATCTTTAACAGAAAAAGTTTGAAAAATGTATTGTAATTACAATTAATATGTTCTAAGGCAATACGTCTAGTAAAACTTGCATTTCTATGTACGTTGATTCATGAAAATATGAAGGAAGTCAAATTTCACAATAGAAGAAGGATGAAAGACCATGCAGAACTAATCCAAATCCTAACAAATTTCATCTATCTTGAATCAAATAGAAAGACAAAGCCAACACAAAAAGAAAGAGTTCATAAGAATGTTGAATTTTATATACATTAACTCAAAAAAGTCTACACATTTCGTTAAAAGTCGGAAATTGATTTCTGAGACTAAATTGTAAACTAGATAAACTCATCTTTAACATAAAAAGTTTGAAAAATGTATTGTAATTACAATTAATATGTTCTAAGGCAATACGTCTAGTAAAAATTGCATTTCTATGTACGTTGATTCAAGAAAATATGAAGGAAGTCAAATTTCACAATAGAAAAGGATGAAAGACCATGCAAAACTAATCCAAATCCTAACAAATTTCATCTATCTTGAATCAAATAGAAAGACAAAGCCAACACAAACAGAAAGAGTTCATAAAAATGTTGAATTTAATATACGTTAACTCAAAAAAGTCTACACACTTCGTTATAAGTCGGAAATTGATTTCTGAGACTAAATTGTAAACTAGATAAACTCATCTTTAACTGAAAAAGTTTGAAAAATGTATTGTAATTACAATTAATATGTTCTAAGGCAATACGTCTAGTAAAAATTGCATTTCTATGTACGTTGATTCAAGAAAATATGAAGGAAGTCAAATTTCACAATAGAAAAAGGATAAAAGACCATGCAGAACTAATCCAAATCCTAACAAACTTCATCTATCTTGAATCAAATAGAAAGACAAAGCCAACACAAAAACAAAGAGTTCATAAAAATGTTGAATTCAATATACGTTAACTCAAAAAAGTCTACACACTTCGTTATAAGTCGGAAATTGATTTCTGAGACTAAATTATAAACTAGATAAACTCATCTTTGACAAAAAAAATTTGAAAAATGTATTGTAATTACAATTAATATGTTCTAAGGCAATATGTCTAGTAAAAATTGCATTTCTATGTACATTGATTCAAGAAAATATGAAGGAAGTCAAATTTCACAATAGAAGAAGGAGGAAAGACCATGCAGAATTAACCCAAAACCTAACAAATTTCATCTATCTTGAATCAAATAGAAATACAAAGCTAACACAAAAAGAAAGAGTTCATAAAAATGTTGAATTTAATATACGTTAACTCAAAAAAGTCTACACACTTCGTTATAAGTCGGAAATTCATTTCTGAGACTAACCTGTAAACTAGATAAACTCATCTTTAACAAAAAAAAGTTTGAAAAATGTATTGTAATTACAATTAATATGTTCTAAGGCAATACGTCTAGTAAAAATTGCATTTCTATGTACGTTGATTCAAGAAAATATGAAGGAAGTCAAATTTCACAATAGAAAAGGATGAAAGACCATGCAAAACTAATCCAAATCCTAACAAATTTCATCTATCTTGAATCAAATAGAAAGACAAAGACAACACAAAAAGAAAGAGTTCATAAAAATGTTGAATTTTATATATGTTAACTCAAAAAAGTCTACACATTTCGCTATAAGTCGGAAATTGATTTCTGAGACTAAATTGTAAACTAGATAAACTCATCTTTAACAGAAAAAGTTTGAAAAATGTATTGTAATTACAATTATTATGTTCTAAGGCAATACGTCTAGTAAAAATTGCATTTCTATGTACGTTGATTCATGAAAATATGAAGGAAGTCAAATTTCACAATAGAAAAGGATGAAAGACCATGCAAAACTAATCCAAATCCTAACAAATTTCATCTATCTTGAATTAAATAGAAAGACAAAGCCAACACAAAAAGAAAGAGTTCATAAAAAAGTTGAATTTAATATACGTTAACTCAAAAAAGTCTACACACTTCGTTATAAGTCGGAATTTCCGAGACTAAATTGTAAACTAGATAAACTCATCTTTAACTGAAAAAGTTTGAAAAATGTATTGTAATCACAAATAATATGTTCTAAGGCATTACGTCTACTAAAAATTGCATTTCTATGTACGTTGATTCAAGAAAATATGAAGGAAGTCAAATTTCACAATAGAAGAAGGTTGAAAGACCATGTAGAAATAATCCAAATCCTAACAAATTTCATCTATCTTGAATCAAATAGAAAGACAAAGCCAACACAAAAAGACAGAGTTCATAGGAATGTTGAATTTTATATACGTTAACTCAAAAAAGTCTACACATTTCGTTATAAGTCGGAAATTGATTTTTGAGACTAAATTGTAAACTAGATAAAATCATCTTTAACAGAAAAAGTTTGAAAAATGTATTGTAATTACAATTAATATGTTCTAAGGCAATACGTCTAGTAAAAATTTCATTTCTATGTACGTTGATTCAAGAAAATATGTAGGAAGTCAAATTTCACAATAGAAAAGGATGAAAGACCATGCAAAACTAATCCAAATCCTAACAAATTTCATCTATCTTGAATCAAATAGAAAGACAAAGCCAACACAAAAAGAAAGAGTTCATAAAAATGTTGAATTTAATATACGTTAACTCAAAAAAGTCTACACACTTCGTTATAAGTCGGAATTTCTGAGACTAAATTGTAAACTAGATAAACTCATCTTTAACTGAAAAAGTTTGAAAAATGTATTGTAATCACAAATAATATGTTCTAAGGAATTACGTCTACTAAAAATTGCATTTCTATGTACGTTGATTCAAGAAAATATGAAGGAAGTCAAATTTCACAATAGAAGAAGGATGAAAGACCATGTAGAACTAATCCAAATCCTAACAAATTTCATCTATCTTGAATCAAATAGAAAGACAAAGCCAACACAAAAAGAAGGAGTTCATAAAAATGTTGAATTTTATATATGTTAACTCAAAAAAGTCTACACATTTAGTTACAAGTCGGAAATTGATTTCTGAGACCAAAAAGTAAACTCGATAAACTCATCTTTAAGAGAAAAAGTTTGAAAAATGTATTTTAATTACAATTAATATGTTCTAAGGCAATACGTCTAGTAAAAATTACATTTCTATGTACGTTGATTCATGAAAATATGAAGGAAGTCAAATTTCACAATAGAAGAAGGATGAAAGACCATGCAGAACTAATCCAAATCCTAACAAATTTCATCTATCTTGAATCAAATAGAAAGACAAAGCCAACACAAAAAGAAAGAGTTCATAAGATTGTTGAATTTTATATACGTTAACTCAAAAAAGTCTACACATTTCGTTAAAAGTCAGAAATTGATTTCTGAGACTAAATTGTAAACTAGATAAACTCATCTTTAACAAGTTTGAGAAATGTATTGTAATTACAATTAATATGTTCTAAGGCAATACGTCTAGTAAAAATTGCATTTCTATGTACGTTGATTCAAGAAAATACGAAGGAAGTCAAATTTCACAACAGAAAAGGATGAAAGACCAAGCAGAACTAATCCAAATCCTAACAAATTTCATCTATCTTGAATCAAATAGAAAGACAAAGCCAACACAAAAAGAAAGAGTTCATAAATATGTTGAACTTTATATACGTTAACTCAAAAAAGTCTACACATTTCGTTATAAGTCGGAAATTGATTTCTGAGACTAAATTATAAAGTAGATAAACTCATTTTTAACTGAAAAAGTTTGAAAAATGTATTGTAATCACAAATAATATGTTCTAAGGCATTACGTCTACTAAAAATTGCATTTCTATGTACGTTGATTCAAGAAAATATGAAGGAAGTCAAATTTCACAATAGAAGAAGGATTAAAGACCATGTAGAACTAATCCAAATCCTAACAAATTTCATCTATCTTGAATCAAATAGAAAGACAAAGCCAACACAAAAAGAAAGAGTTCATAAAAATGTTGAATTTTATATATGTTAACTCAAAAAAGTCTACACATTTCGTTATAAGTCGGAAATTGATTTCTGAGACTAAATTGTAAACTAGATAAACTCATCTTTACGAGAAAAAGTTTGAAAAATGTATTGTAATTACAATTAATATGTCCTAAGGCAATACGTCTAGTAAAAATTTTCATTTCTATGTACGTTGATTCATGAAAATATGAAGGAAGTCAAATTTCACAATAGAAGAAGGATGAAAGACCATGCAGAACTAATCCAAATCCTAACAAATTTCATCTATCTTGAATCAAATAGAAAGACAAAGCCAACACAAAAATAAAGAGTTCATAAAAATGTTGAATTTAATATACGTTAACTCAAAAAAGTTTACACACTTCGTTATAAGTCGGAAATTGATTTCTGAGACTAAATTGTAAACTAGATAAACTCATCTTTAACTGAAAAAGTTTGAAAAATTTATTGTAATCACAAATAATATGTTCTAAGGCATTACGTCTACTAAAAATTGCATTTCTATGTACGTTGATTCAAGAAAATATGAAGGAAATCAAATTTCACAATAGAAGAAGGATGAAAGACCAAGCAGAACTAATCCAAATCCTAACAAATTTCATCTATCTTGAATCAGATAGAAAGACAAAGCCAACACAAAAAGAAAGAGTTCATAAGAATGTTGAATTTTATATACGTTAACTCAAAAAAAGTCTACACATTTCGTTATAAGTCGGAAATTGATTTCTGAGACTAAATTGTAAATTAGATAAACTCGTCTTTAACAGAAAAAGTTTGAAAAATGTATTGTAATTACAATTAATATGTCCTAAGGCAATACGTCTAGTAAAAATTTTCATTTCTATGTACGTTGATTCATGAAAATATGAAGGAAGTCAAATTTCACAATAGAAGAAGGATGAAAGACCATGCAGAACTAATCCAAATCCTAACAAATTTCATCTATCTTGAATCAAATAGAAACACAAAGACAACACAAAAAGAAAGAGTTCATAAAAATGTTGAATTTAATATATGTTAACTCAAAAAAGTCTACACACTTCGTTATAAGTCGGAATTTCTGAGACTAAATTGTAAACTAGATAAACTCATCTTTCACTGAAAAAGTTTGAAAAATGTATTGTAATCACAAATAATATGTTCTAAGGCATTACGTCTACTAAAAATTGCATTTCTATGTACGTTGATTCAAGAAAATACGAAGGAAGTCAAATTTCACAATAGAAGAAGGTTGAAAGACCAAGCAGAACTAATTCAAATCCTAACAAATTTCATCTATCTTGAATCAGATAGAAAGACAAAGCCAATACAAAAATAAAGAGTTCATATATATGTTGAACTTTATATACGTTAACTCAAAAAAGTCTACACACTTCGTTATAAGTCGGAAATTGATTTCTGAGACTAAATTGTAAACTAGATAAACTCATCTTTAACTGAAAAAGTTCGAAAAATGTATTGTAATCACAAATAATATGTTCTAAAGCATTACGTCTACTAAAAATTGCATTTCTATGTACGTTGATTCAAGAAAATATGAAGGAAGTCAAATTTCACAATAGAAGAAGGATGAAAGACCATGTAGAACTAATCCAAATCCTAACAAATTTCATCTATCTTGAATCAAATAGAAAGACAAAGACAACACAAAAAGAAAGAGTTCATAAAAATGTTGAATTTTATATATGTTAACTCAAAAAAGTCTACACATTTCGCTATAAGTCGGAAATTGATTTCTGAGACTAAATTGTAAACTAGATAAACTCATCTTTAACAGAAAAAGTTTGAAAAATGCATTGTAATTACAATTAATATGTTCTAAGGCAATACGTCTAGTAAAAATTGCATTTCTATGTACGTTGATTCATGAAAATATGAAGGAAGTCAAATTTCACAATAGAAGAAGGATGAAAGACCATGCAGAACTAATCCAAATCCTAACAAATTTCATCTATCTTGAATCAAATAGAAAGACAAAGCCAACACAAAAAGAAAGAGTTCATAAGAATGTTGAATTTTATAGACGTTAACTCAAAAAAGTCTACACATTTCGTTAAAAGTCGGAAATTGATTTCTGAGACTAAATTGTAAACTAGATAAACTCATCTTTAACAGAAAAAGTTTGAAAAATGTATTGTAATTACAATTAATATGTTCTAAGGAAATACGTCTAGTAAAAATTGCATTTCTATGTACGTTGATTCAAGAAAATATGAAGGAAGTCAAATTTCACAATAGAAAAGGATGAAAGACCATTCAAAACTAATCCAAATCCTAACAAATTTCATCTATCTTGAATCAAATAGAAAGACAAAGCCAACACAAAAAGAAAGAGTTCATAAAAATGTTGAACTTTATATATGTTAACTCAAAAAAGTCTACACATTTCGTTATAAGTCGGAAATTGATTTCTGAGACTAAATTGTAAACTAGATAAACTCATCTTTAAGAGAAAAAGTTTGAAAAATGTATTGTAATTACAATAAATATGTTCTAAGACAATACGTCTAGTAAAAATTGCATTTCTATGTACGTTGATTCATGAAAATATGAAGGAAGTCAAATTTCACAATAGAAGAAGGATGAAAGACCATGCAGAACTAATCCAAATCCTAACAAATTTCATCTATCTTGAATCAAATAGAAAGACAAAGCCAACACAAAAAGAAAGAGTTCATAAGAATGTTGAATTTTATATACGTTAACTCAAAAAAGTCTACACATTTCGTTAAAAGTCGGAAATTTATTTCTGAGACTAAATTGTAAACTAGATAAACTCATCTTTAACAGAAAAAGTTTGAAAAATATATTGTAATTACAATTAATATGTTCTAAGGCAATACGTCTAGTAAAAATTGCATTTCTATGTACGTTGATTCAAGAAAATATGATGGAAGTCAAATTTCACAATAGAAAAGGATGAAAGACCATGCAAAACTAATCCAAATCCTAACAAATTTCATTTACCTTGAATCAAATAGAAAGACAAAGCCAACACAAAAAGAAAGAGTTCATAAAAATGTTGAATTTAATATACGTTAACTCAAAAAAGTCTACACACTTCGTTATAAGTCGGAAATTGATTTTTGAGACTAAATTGTAAACTAGATAAACTCATCTTTAACAGAAAAAGTTTGAAAAATGTATTGTAATTACAATTAATATGTTCTAAGGCAATACGTCTAGTAAAAATTGTATTTCTATGTACGTTGATTCAAGAAAATATGAAGGAAGTCAAATTTCACAATAGAAAAGGATGAAAGACCATGCAAAACTAATCCAAATCCTAACAAATTTCATTTACCTTGAATCAAATAGAAAGACAAAGCCAACACAAAAAGAAAGAGTTCATAAAAATGTTGAATTTAATATACGTTAACTCAAAAAATTCTACACACTTCGTTATAAGTCGGAATTTCTGAGACTAAATTGTAAACTAGATAAACTCATCTTTAACTGTAAAAGTTTGAAAAATGTATTGTAATCACAAATAATATGTTCTAAGCCATTACGTCTAGTAAAAATTGCATTTCTATGTACGTTGATTCAAGAAAATATGAAGGAAGTCAAATTTCACAATAGAAGAAGGATGAAAGACCATGTAGAACTAATCCAAATCCTAACAAATTTCATCTATCTTGAATCAAATAGAAAGACAAAGCCAACACAAAAAGAAAGAGTTCATAAAAATGTTGAATTTTATATATGTTAACTCAAAAAAGTCTACACATTTCGTTATAAGTCGGAAATTGATTTCTGAGACTAAATTGTAAACTAGATAAACTCATCTTTAAGAGAAAAAGTTTGAAAAATGTATTGTAATTACAATAAATATGTTCTAAGACAATACGTCTAGTAAAAATTGCATTTCTATGTACGTTGATTCATGAAAATATGAAGGAAGTCAAATTTCACAATAGAAGAAGGATGAAAGACCATGCAAAACTAATCCAAATCCTAACAAATTTCATTTATCTTGAATCAAATAGAAAGACAAATCCAACACAAAAAGAAAGAGTTCATAAAATTGTTGAATTTTATATACGTTAACTCAAAAAAGTCTACACATTTCGTTATAAGTCGGAAATTGATTTCTGAGACTAAATTGTAAACTAGATAAACTCATCTTTAAAAGAAAATTTTTGAAAAATGTATTGTAATTATAATTAATATGTTCTTAGGAAATACGTCTAGTAAAAATTGCATTTCTATGTACGTTGATTCAAGAAAATATGAAGGAAGTCAAATTTCACAATAGAAGAAGGATGAAAGACCATGCAGAACTAATCCAAATCCTAACAAATTTCATCTATCTTGAATCAGATAGAAAGACAAAGCCAACACAAAAAGAAAGAGTTCATAAAAATGTTAAATTTTATATACGTTAACTCAAAAAAGTCTACACACTTCATTATACGTCGGAAATTGATTTCTGAGACTAAACTGTAAATTAGATAAACTCATCTTTAATAGAAAAAGTTTGAAAAATGTATTGTAATTAAAATTAATATAATCTAAGGTTATACGTCTAGTAAAAATTGGATTTCTCAGTACGTTGATTCAAGAAAATATGAGGGAAGTCAAATTTCACAATAGAGGAAGGTTGAAAGACCAAGCAGAACTAATCCAAATCCTGACAAATTTCATCTATCTTGAATCAGATAGAAAGACAAAGCTAACACAAAAGGAAAGAGTTCTTAAAAATGTTAAATTTTATATACGTTAACTCAAAAAAGTCTACACACTTCGTTATAAGTCGAAAATTGATTTCTGAGACTAAATTGTAAACTAGATAAACTCATCTTTAACAGAAAAAGTTTGAAATATGTATTGTAATCACAATTAATATGTTTTAAGGTAGTACGTCTAGTAAAAATTGCATTTCTATGTACGTTGATTCAAAAAAATATGAAGGAAGTCAAATTTCACAATAGAAGAAGGATGAAAGACCATACAGAACTAATCCAAATCCTAACAAATTTCATCTATCTTGAATCAAATAGAAAGACAAAGCCAACACAAAAAGAAAGAGTTCATAAGAATGTTGAATTTTATATACGTTAACTCAAAAAAGTCTACACACTTCGTTATAAGTCGGAAATTGATTTCTGAGACTAAATTGTAAACTAGATAAACTCATCTTTAACTGAAAAAGTTTGAAAAATGTATTGTAATCACAAATAATATGTTCTAAGGCATTACGTCTACTAAAAATTGCATTTCTATGTACGTTGATTCAAGTAAATACGAAGGAAGTCAAATTTCACAATAGAAGAAGGTTGAAAGACCAAGCAGAACTAATCCAAATCTTAACAAATTTCATCTATCTTGAATCAGATAGAAAGACAAAGCCAATACAAAAATAAAGGTTCATAAATATGTTGAACTTTATATACGTTAACTCAAAAAAGTCTACACACTTCGTTATAAGTCGGAAATTGATTTCTGAGACTAAATTGTAAACTAGATAAACTCATCTTTAACTGAAAAAGTTTGAAAAATGTATTGTAATCACAAATAATATGTTCTAAGGCATTACGTCTACTAAAAATTGCATTTCTATGTACGTTGATTCAACAAAATATGAATGAAGTCAAATTTCACAATAGAAGAAGGATGAAAGACCATGTAGAACTAATCCAAATCCTAACAAATTTCATCTATCTTGAATCAAATAGAAAGACAAAGCCAACACAAAAAGAAAGAGTTCATAAAAATGTTGAATTTTATATATGTTAACTCAAAAAAGTCTACACATTTCGTTATAAGTCGGAAATTGATTTCTGAGACTAAATTGTAAACTAGATAAACTCATCTTTAACAGAAAAAGTTTGAAAATGTATTGTAATTACAATTAATATGTTCTAAGGCAATACGTCTAGTAAAAATTGCATTTCTATGTACGTTGATTCAAGAAAATATGAAGCAAGTCAAATTTCACAATAGAAGAAGGATGAAAGACCATGCAGAACTAATCCAAATCCTAACAAATTCCATCTATCTTGAATCAAATAGAAAGACAAAGCTAGCACAAAAAGAAAGAGATCATAAAAATGTTGAATTTAATATGCGTTAACTCAAAAAAGTCTACACATTTCGTTATAGGTCGGAAATTGATTTCTGAAACTAAATTGTAAACTAGATAAACTCATCTTTAACAGAAAAAGTTTGAAAAATGTATTGTAATTACAATTAATATGTTCAAAGGCAATACGTCTAGTAAAAATTGCATTTCTATGTACGTTGATTGAAGAAAATATGAAGGAAGTCAAATTTCACAATAGAAGAAGGATGAAAGACCATGCAGAACGAATCCAAATCCTAACAAATTTCATCTATCTTGAATCAAATAGAAAGACAAAGCCAACACAAAAAGAAAGAGTTCATAAAAATGTTGAATTTTATATACGTTAACTCAAAAAAGTCTACACATTTCGTTATAAGTCGGAAATTGATTTTTGAGACTAAATTGTAAACTAGATAAACTCATCTTTAACAGAAAAAGTTTGAAAAATGTATTGTAATTACAATTAATATGTTCTAAGGCAATACGTCTAGTAAAAATTGCATTTCTATGTACGTTGATTCAAGAAAATACGAAGGAAGTCAAATTTCACAATAGAAGAAGGTTGAAAGACCAAGCAGAACTAATCCAAATCCTAACAAATTTCATCTATCTTGAATCAGATAGAAAGACAAAGCCAATACAAAAATAAAGAGTTCATAAATATGTTGAACTTTATATACGTTAACTCAAAAAAGTCTACACACTTCGTTATAAGTCGGAAATTGATTTCTGAGACTAAATTGTAAACTAGATAAACTCATCTTTAACTGAAAAAGTTTGAAAAATGTATTGTAATCACAAATAATATGTTCTAAAGCATTACGTCTACTAAAAATTGCATTTCTATGTACATTGAATCAAGAAAATATGAAGGAAGTCATATTTCATCTATCTTGAATCAAATAGAAAGACAAAGACAACACAAAAAGAAAGAGTTCATAAAAATGTTGAATTTTATATATGTTAACTCAAAAAAGTCCACACATTTCGCTATAAGACTAAATTGTAAACTAGATAAACTCATCTTTAACAGAAAAAGTTTGAAAAATGTATTGTAATTACAATTAATATGTTCTAAGGCAATACGTCTAGTAAAAATTGCATTTCTATGTACGTTGATTCATGAAAATATGAAGGAAGTCAAATTTCACAATAGAAGAAGGATGAAAGACCATGCAGAACTAATCCAAATCCTAACAAATTTCATCTATCTTGAATCAAATAGAAAGACAAATCCAACACAAAAAGAAAGAGTTCATAAGAATGTTGAATTTTATAGACGTTAACTCAAAAAAGTCTCCACATTTCGTTAAAAGTCGGAAATTGATTTCTGAGACTAAATTTTAAACTAGATAAACTCATCTTTAACAGAAAAAGTTTGAAAAATGTATTGAAATTACAATTAATATGTTCTAAGGAAATACGTCTAGTAAAAATTGCATTTCTATGTACGTTGATTCAAGAAAATATGAAGGAAGTCAAATTTCACAATAGAAAAGGATGAAAGACCATGCAAAACTAATCCAAATCCTAACAAATTTCATCTATCTTGAATCAAATAGAAAAACAAATCCAACACAAAAAGAAAGAGTTCATAAAAATGTTGAATTTAATATACTTTAACTCAAAAAAGTCTACACACTTCGTTATAAGTCGGAAATTGATTTCTGAGACTAAATTGTAAACTAGATAAACTCATCTTTACGAGAAAAAGTTTGAAAAATGTATTGTAATTACAATTAATATGATCTAAGGCAATACGTCTAGTAAAAATTTTCATTTCTATGTACGTTGATTCAAGAAAATATGAAGGAAGTCAAATTTCACAATATAAAAGGATGAAAGACCATGCAAAACTAATCCAAATCCTAACAAATTTCATCTATCTTGAATCAAATAGAAAGACAAATCCAACACAAAAAGAAAGAGTTCATAAAAATGTTGAATTTAATATACGTTAACTCAAAAAAGTCTACGCACTTCGTTATAAGTCGGAATTTCTGAGACTAAATTGTAAACTAGATAAACTCATCTTTAACTGAAAAAGTTTGAAAAATGTATTGTAATCACAACTAATATGTTCTAAGGCATTACGTCTACTAAAAATTGCATTTCTATGTACGTTGATTCAAGAAAATACGAAGGAAGTCAAATTTCACAATAGAATAAGGTTGAAAGACCAAGCAGAACTAATCCAAATCCTAACAAATTTCATCTATCTTGAATCAGATAGAAAGACAAAGCCAATACAAAAATAAAGAGTTCATAAATATGTTGAACTTTATATACGTTAACTCAAAAAAGTCTACACACTTCGTTATAAGTCGGAAATTGATTTCTGAGACTAAATTGTAAACTAGATAAACTCATCTTTAACTGAAAAAGTTTGAAAAATGTATTGTAATTACAAATAATATGTTCTAAAGCATTACGTCTACTAAAAATTGCATTTCTATGTACGTTGATTCAAGAAAATATGAAGGAAGTCAAATTTCACAATAGAAGAAGGATGAAAGACCATGTAGAACTAATCCAAATCCTAACAAATTTCATCTATCTTGAATCAAATAGAAAGACAAAGACAACACAAAAAGAAAGAGTTCATAAAAATGTTGAATTTTATATATGTTAACTCAAAAAAGTCTACACATTTCGCTATAAGTCGGAAATTGATTTCTGAGACTAAATTGTAAACTAGATAAACTCATCTTTAACAGAAAAAGTTTGAAAAATGTATTGTAATTACAATTATTATGTTCTAAGGCAATACGTCTAGTAAAAATTGCATTTCTATGTACGTTGATTCATGAAAATATGAAGGAAGTCAAATTTCACAATAGAAAAGGATGAAAGACCATGCAAAACTAATCCAAATCCTAACAAATTTCATCTATCTTGAATTAAATAGAAAGACAAAGCCAACATAAAAAGAAAGAGTTCATAAAAAAGTTGAATTTAATATACGTTAACTCAAAAAAGTCTACACACTTCGTTATAAGTCGGAATTTCCGAGACTAAATTGTAAACTAGATAAACTCATCTTTAACTGAAAAAGTTTGAAAAATGTATTGTAATCACAAATAATATGTTCTAAGGCATTACGTCTACTAAAAATTGCATTTCTATGTACGTTGATTCAAGAAAATATGAAGGAAGTCAAATTTCACAATAGAAGAAGGTTGAAAGACCATGTAGAAATAATCCAAATCCTAACAAATTTCATCTATCTTGAATCAAATAGAAAGACAAAGCCAACACAAAAAGACAGAGTTCATAGGAATGTTGAATTTTATATACGTTAACTCAAAAAAGTCTACACATTTCGTTATAAGTCGGAAATTGATTTTTGAGACTAAATTGTAAACTAGATAAAATCATCTTTAACAGAAAAAGTTTGAAAAATGTATTGTAATTACAATTAATATGTTCTAAGGCAATACGTCTAGTAAAAATTTCATTTCTATGTACGTTGATTCAAGAAAATATGTAGGAAGTCAAATTTCACAATAGAAAAGGATGAAAGACCATGCAAAACTAATCCAAATCCTAACAAATTTCATCTATCTTGAATCAAATAGAAAGACAAAGCCAACACAAAAAGAAAGAGTTCATAAAAATGTTGAATTTAATATACGTTAACTCAAAAAAGTCTACACACTTCGTTATAAGTCGGAATTTCTGAGACTAAATTGTAAACTAGATAAACTCATCTTTAACTGAAAAAGTTTGAAAAATGTATTGTAATCACAAATAATATGTTCTAAGGAATTACGTCTACTAAAAATTGCATTTCTATGTACGTTGATTCAAGAAAATATGAAGGAAGTCAAATTTCACAATAGAAGAAGGATGAAAGACCATGTAGAACTAATCCAAATCCTAACAAATTTCATCTATCTTGAATCAAATAGAAAGACAAAGCCAACACAAAAAGAAGGAGTTCATAAAAATGTTGAATTTTATATATGTTAACTCAAAAAAGTCTACACATTTAGTTACAAGTCGGAAATTGATTTCTGAGACCAAAAAGTAAACTCGATAAACTCATCTTTAAGAGAAAAATTTTGAAAAATGTATTTTAATTACAATTAATATGTTCTAAGGCAATACGTCTAGTAAAAATTACATTTCTATGTACGTTGATTCATGAAAATATGAAGGAAGTCAAATTTCACAATAGAAGAAGGATGAAAAACCATGCAGAACTAATCCAAATCCTAACAAATTTCATCTATCTTGAATCAAATAGAAAGACAAAGCCAACACAAAAAGAAAGAGTTCATAAGATTGTTGAATTTTATATACGTTAACTCAAAAAAGTTTACACACTTCGTTATAAGTCGGAAATTGATTTCTGAGACTAAATTGTAAACTAGATAAACTCATCTTTAACTGAAAAAGTTTGAAAAATGTATTGTAATCACAAATAATATGTTCTAAGGCATTACGTCTTCTAAAAATTGCATTTCTATGTACGTTGATTCAAGAAAATATGAAGGAAGTCAAATTTCACAATAGAAGAAGGATGAAAGACCAAGCAGAACTAATCCAAATCCTAACAAATTTCATCTATCTTGAATCAGATAGAAAGACAAAGCCAACACAAAAAGAAAGAGTTCATAAGAATGTTGAATTTTATATACGTTAACTCAAAAAAAGTCTACACATTTCGTTATAAGTCGGAAATTGATTTCTGAGACTAAATTATAAATTAGATAAACTCGTCTTTCACAGAAAAAGTTTGAAAAATGTATTGTAATTACAATTAATATGTTCTAAGGAAATACGTCTAGTAAAAATTGCATTTCTATGTACGTTGATTCAAGAAAATATGAAGGAAGTCAAATTTCACAATAGAAAAGGATGAAAGACCATGCAAAACTAATCCAAATCCTAACAAATTTCATCTATCTTGAATCAAATAGAAAGACAAAGCCAACACAAAAAGAAAGAGTTCATAAAAATGTTGAATTTAATATACGTTAACTCAAAAAAGTTTACACACTTCGTTATAAGTCGGAAATTGATTTCTGAGACTAAATTGTAAACTAGATAAACTCATCTTTAACTGAAAAAGTTTGAAAAATGTATTGTAATCACAAATAATATGTTCTAAGGCATTACGTCTACTAAAAATTGCATTTCTATGTACGTTGATTCAATAAAATATGAAGGAAGTCAAATTTCACAATAGAAGAAGGATGAAAGACCAAGCAAAACGAATCCAAATCCTAACAAATTTCATCTATCTTGAATCAGATAGAAAGACAAAGCCAACACAAAAAGAAAGAGTTCATAAGAATGTTGAATTTTATATATGTTAACTCAAAAAAGTCTACACATTTCGTTATAAGTCGGAAATTGATTTCTGAGACTAAATTGTAAATTAGATAAACTCGTCTTTAACAGAAAAAGTTTGAAAAATGTATTGTAATTACAATTAATATGTTCTAAGGCAATACGTCTAGTAAAAATTGCATTTCTATGTACGTTGATTCAAGAAAATATGAAGGAAGTCAAATTTCTCAATAGAAAAGGATGAAAGACCATGCAAAACTAATCCAAATCCTAACAAATTTCATCTATCTTGAATCAAATAGAAAGACAAAGCCAACACAAAAAGAAAGAGTTCATAAAAATGTGGAATTTAATATACGTTAACTCAAAAAAGTCTACACACTTCGTTATAAGTCGGAATTTCTGAGACTAAATTGTAACTAGATAAACTCATCTTTCACTGAAAAAGTTTGAAAAATGTATTGTAATCACAAATAATATGTTCTAAGGCATTACGTCTACTAAAAATTGCATTTCTATGTACGTTGATTCAAGAAAATACGAAGGAAGTCAAATTTCACAATAGAAGAAGGTTGAAAGACCAAGCAGAACTAATCCAAATCCTAACAAATTTCATCTATCTTGAATCAGATAGAAAGACAAAGCCAATACAAAAATAAAGAGTTCATAAATATGTTGAACTTTATATACGTTAACTCAAAAAAGTCTACACACTTCGTTATAAGTCGGAAATTGATTTATGAGACTAAATTGTAAACTAGATAAACTCATCTTTAACTGAAAAAGTTTGAAAAATGTATTGTAATCACAAATAATATGTTCTAAAGCATTACGTCTACTAAAAATTGCATTTCTATGTACATTGAATCAAGAAAATATGAAGGAAGTCAAATTTCATCTATCTTGAATCAAATAGAAAGACAAAGACAACACAAAAAGAAAGAGTTCATAAAAATGTTGAATTTTATATATGTTAACTCAAAAAAGTCCACACATTTCGCTATAAGACTAAATTGTAAACTAGATAAACTCATCTTTAACAGAAAAAGTTTGAAAAATGTATTGTAATTACAATTAATATGTTCTAAGGCAATACGTCTAGTAAAAATTGCATTTCTATGTACGTTGATTCATGAAAATATGAAGGAAGTCAAATTTCACAATAGAAGAAGGATGAAAGACCATGCAGAACTAATCCAAATCCTAACAAATTTCATCTATCTTGAATCAAATAGAAAGACAAAGCCAACACAAAAAGAAAGAGTTCATAAGATTGTTGAATTTTATATACGTTAACTCAAAAAAGTCTACACATTTCGTTAAAAGTCGGAAATTGATTTCAGAGACTAAATTGTAAACTAGATAAACTCATCTTTAACAGAAAAAGTTTGAAAAATGTATTGTAATTACAATTAATATGTTCTAAGGCAATACGTCTAGTAAAAATTGCATTTCTATGTACGTTGATTCAAGAAAATATGAAGGAAGTCAAATTTCACAATAGAAAAGGATGAAAGACCATGCAACACTAATCCAAATCCTAACAAATTTCATCTATCTTGAATCAAATAGAAAGACAAAGCCAACACAAAAAGAAAGAGTTCATAAAAATGTTGAATTTAATATACGTTAACTCAAAAAAGTCTACACACTTCGTTATAAGTCGGAATTTCTGAGACTAAATTGTAAACTAGATAAACTCATCTTTAACTGAAAAAGTTTTAAAAATGTATTGTAATCACAAATAATATGTTCTAAGGCATTACGTCTACTAAAAATTGCATTTCTATGTACGTTGATTCAAGAAAATATGAAGGAAGTCAAATTTCACAATAGAAGAAGGATGAAAGACCATGTAGAACTAATCCAAATCCTAACAAATTTCATCTATCTTGAATCAAATAGAAAGACAAAGCCAACACAAAAAGAAAGAGTTCATAAAAATGTTGAATTTTATATATGTTAACTCAAAAAAGTCTACACATTTCGTTATAAGTCGGAAATTGATTTCTGAGACTAAATTGTAAACTAGATAAACTCATCTTTAAGAGAAAAAGTTTGAAAAATGTATTGTAATTACAATTAATATGTTCTAAGGAAATACGTCTAGTAAAAATTGCATTTCTATGTACGTTGATTCATGAAAATATGAAGGAAGTCAAATTTCACAATAGAAGAAGGATGAAAGACCATGTAGAACTAATCCAAATCCTAACAAATTTTATCTATCTTGAATCAAATAGAAAGACAAAGCCAACACAAAAAGAAAGAGTTCATAAAAATGTTGAATTTTATATATGTTAACTCAAAAAAGTCTACACATTTCGTTATAAGTCGGAAATTGATTTCTGAGACTAAATTGTAAACTAGATAAACTCATCTTTAAAAGAAAATGTTTGAAAAATGTATTGTAATTATAATTAATATGTTCTTTGGCAATACGTTTAGTAAAAATTGCATTTCTATGTACGTTGATTCAAGAAAATATGAACGAAGTCAAATTTCACAATAGAAGAAGGATGAAAGACCATGCAGAACTAATCAAAATCCTAGCAAACTTCATCTATATTGAATCAAATAGAAAGACAAAGCCAACACAAAAAGAAAGAGTTCAGAAAAATGTTTAATTTTATATACGTTAACTCAAAAAAGTCTACACATTTAGTTATAAGTCGGAAATTGATTTATGAGACTAAATTGTAAACTAGATAAACTCATCTTTAACAGAAAAAGTTTGAAAAATGTATTGTAATTACAATTAATATGTTCTAAGGCAATGCGTCTAGTAAAATTGCATTTCTATGTAAGTTGATTCAAGAAAATATGAAGGAAGTCAAATTTCACAATAGAAGAAGGATGAAAGACCATGCAGAACTAATCCAAATCCTAACAAATTTCATCTATCTTGAATCAAATAGAAAGACAAAGCCAACACAAAAAGAAAGAGTTCATAAGAATGGAGAATTTTATATACGTTAACTCAAAAAAGTCTACACATTTAGTTATAAGTCGGAAATTGATTTCTGAGACTAAATTGTAAACTAGATAAACTCATCTTTAAGAGAAAAACTTTGAAAAATGTACTGTAATTACAATTAATATGTTCTAAGGCAATGCGTCTATTAAAAATTGCATTTCTATGTACGTTGATTCAAGAAAATATGAAGGAAGTCAAATTTCACAATAGAAGAAGGATGAAAGACCATGTAGAACTAATCCAAATCCTAACAAATTTCATCTATCTTGAATCAAATAGAAAGACAAAGCCAACACAAAAAGAAAGAGTTCATAAAAATGTTGAATTTTATATACGTTAACTCAAAAAAGTCTACACATTTCGTTATAAGTCGGAAATTGATTTCTGAGACTAAATTGTAAACTAGATAAACTCATCTTTAAAAGAAAATGTTTGAAAAATGTATTGTAATTATAATTAATATGTTCTTAGGCAATACGTTTAGTTAAAATTGCATTTCTATGTACGTTGATTCAAGAAAATATGAACGAAGTCAAATTTCACAATAGAAGAAGGATGAAAGACCATGCAGAACTAATCCAAATCCTAACAAATTTCATCTATCTTGAATCAAATAGAAAGACAAAGCCAACACAAAAAGAAAGAGTTCATAAAAATGTTGAATTTTATGTACGTTAACTCAAAAAAGTCTACACATTTCGTTATAAGTCGGAAATTGATTTCTGAGACTAAATTGTAAACTAGATAAACTCATCTTTAACAGAAAAAGTTTGAAAAATGTATTGTAATTACAATTAATATGTTCTAAGGCAATACATCTAGTAAAAATTGCATTTCTATGTACGTTGATTCATGAAAATATGAAGGAAGTCAAATTTCACAATAGAAGAAGGATGAAAGACCATGTAGAACTAATCCAAATCCTAACAAATTTCATCTATCTTGAATCAAATAGAAAGACAAAGCCAACACAAAAAGAAAGAGTTCATAAAAATGTTGAATTTTATATATGTTAACTCAAAAAAGTCTACACATTTCGTTATAAGTCGGAAATTGATTTCTGAGACTAAATTGTAAACTAGATAAACTCATCTTTACGAGAAAAAGTTTGAAAAATGTATTGTAATTACAATTAATATGTTCTAAGGCAATACGTCTAGTCAAAATTTTCATTTCTATGTACGTTGATTCATGAAAATATGAAGGAAGTCAAATTTCACAATAGAAGAAGGGTGAAAGACCATGCAGAACTAATCCAAATCCTAACAAATTTCATCTATCTTGAATCAAATAGAAAGACAAAGCCAACACTAAAAGAAAGAGTTCATAAGAATGTTGAATTTTATATATGTTAACTCAAAAAAGTCTCCACATTTCGTTAAAAGTCGGAAATTGATTTCTGAGACTAAATTTTAAACTAGATAAACTCATCTTTAACAGAAAAAGTTTGAAAAATGTATTGAAATTACAATTAATATGTTCTAAGGAAATACGTCTAGTAAAAATTGCATTTCTATGTACGTTGATTCAAGAAAATATGAAGGAAGTCAAATTTCACAATAGAAAAGGATGAAAGACCATGCAAAACTAATCCAAATCCTAACAAATTTCATCTATCTTGAATCAAATAGAAAGATAAAGCCAACACAAAAAGAAAGAGTTCATAAAAATGTTGAATTTAATATACGTTAACTCAAAAAAGTCTACAGACTTCGTTATAAGTCGGAATTTCTGAGACTAATTTGTAAACTAGATAAACTCATCTTTCAGTGAAAAAGTTTGAAAAATTTATTGTAATCACAAATAATATGTTCTAAGGCATTACGTCTACTAAAAATTGCATTTCTATGTACGTTGATTCAAGAAAATACGAAGGAAGTCAAATTTCACAATAGAAGAAGGTTGAAAGACCAAGCAGAACTAATCCAAATCCTAACAAATTTCATCTATCTTGAATCAGATAGAAAGACAAAGCCAATACAAAAATAAAGAGTTCATATATATGTTGAACTTTATATACGTTAACTCAAAAAAGTCTACACACTTCGTTATAAGTCGGAAATTGATTTCTGAGACTAAATTGTAAACTAGATAAACTCATCTTTAACTGAAAAAGTTTGAAAAATGTATTGTAATTACAAATAATATGTTCTAAAGCATTACGTCTACTAAAAATTGCATTTCTATGTACGTTGATTCAAGAAAATATGAAGGAAGTCAAATTTCACAATAGAAGAAGGATGAAAGACCATGTAGAACTAATCCAAATCCTAACAAATTTCATCTATCTTGAATCAAATAGAAAGACAAAGACAACACAAAAAGAAAGAGTTCATAAAAATGTTGAATTTTATATATGTTAACTCAAAAAAGTCTACACATTTCGCTATAAGTCGGAAATTGATTTCTGAGACTAAATTGTAAACTAGATAAACTCATCTTTAACAGAAAACGTTTGAAAAATGTATTGTAATTACAATTAATATGTTCTAAGGCAATACGTCTAGTAAAACTTGCATTTCTATGTACGTTGATTCATGAAAATATGAAGGAAGTCAAATTTCACAATAGAAGAAGGATGAAAGACCATGCACAACTAATCCAAATCCTAACAAATTTCATCTATCTTGAATCAAATAGAAAGACAAAGCCAACACAAAAAGAAAGAGTTCATAAGAATGTTGAATTTTATAGACGTTAACTCAAAAAAGTCTCCACATTTCGTTAAAAGTCGGAAATTGATTTCTGAGACTAAATTTTAAACTAGATAAACTCATCTTTAACAGAAAAAGTTTGAAAAATGTATTGAAATTACAATTAATATGTTCTAAGGAAATACGTCTAGTAAAAATTGCATTTCTATGTACGTTGATTCAAGAAAATATGAAGGAAGTCAAATTTCACAATAGAAAAGGATGAAAGACCATGCAAAACTAATCCAAATCCTAACAAATTTCATCTATCTTGAATCAAATAGAAAAACAAATCCAACACAAAAAGAAAGAGTTCATAAAAATGTTGAATTTAATATACTTTAACTCAAAAAAGTCTACACACTTCGTTATAAGTCGGAAATTGATTTCTGAGACTAAATTGTAAACTAGATAAACTCATCTTTAACTGAAAAAGTTTGAAAAATGTATTGTAATCACAAATAATATGTTCTAAGGCATTACGTCTACTAAAAATTGCATTTCTATGTACGTTGATTCAAGAAAATATGAAGGAAGTCAAATTTCACAATAGAAGAAGGATAAAAGACCAAGCAGAACTAATCCAAATCCAAACAAATTGCATCTATCTTGAATCAGATAGAAAGACAAAGCCAACACAAAAAGAAAGAGTTCATAAGAATGTTGAATTTTATATAGCTCCGACCTATGAACACTTTCTTTTTGTGTTGCCTTTTTATTTCTATTTGGTTCAAGATAGATGAAATTTGTTTGGATTTGGATTAGTTCTGCTTGGTCTTTCATCCTTCTTCAATTGTGAAATTTGACTTCCTTCATATTTTCTTGAATCAACGTACATAGAAATGCAATTTTTAGTAGACGTAATGCCTTAGAACATATTATTTGTGATTACAATACATTTTTCAAACTTTTTCAGTTAAAGATGAGTTTATCTAGTTTACAATTTAGTCTCAGAAATCAATTTCCGACTTATAACGAAGTGTGTAGACTTTTTTGAGTTAAAGTATATTAAATTCAACATTTTTATGAACTCTTTCTTTTTGTGTTGGCTTTGTCTTTCTATTTGATTCAAGATAGATGAAACTTGTTAGGATTTGGATTAGTTCTGAATGGTCTTTCATCTTTTCTATTGTGAAATTTGACTTCCTTCATATTTTCTTGAATCAATGTACATAGAAATGCAATTTTTACTAGACATATTGCCTTAGAACATATTAATTGTAATTACAATACATTTTTCAAACTTTTTTCTGTTAAAGATGAGTTTATCTAGTTTACAGGTTAGTCTGAGAAATGAATTTCCGACTTATAACGAAGTGTGTAGACTTTTTTGAGTTAACGTATATTAAATTCAACATTTTTATGAACTCTTTATTTTTGTATTGGCTCTGTCTTTCAATTTGATTCAAATAGATGAAATTTGTTACGATTTGGATTAGTTCTGGCTGGTCTTTCATCCTTCTTCTATTGTGAAATTTGGCTTCCGTCATATTTTCTTGAATTAACGTACATAGAAATGCAATTTTTACTAGACGTAATTCCTTAGCGCATATAATTTGTGATTAAAATACATTTTTCAAACTTTTTCTGTTAAAGATGAGTTTATCTAGTTTACAATTTAGTCCCAGAAATAAATTTCCAACTTATACCAAAGTTTGTAGACTTTTTTGAGTTAACGTATAAAAAATTCAACATTTTTATGAACTCTTTATTTTTGTATTTGCTTTGTCTTTCAATTTGATTCAAATATATGAAATTTGGATTAGTTCGGCTGGTCTTTCATCCTTCTTATATTGTGAAATTTGACTTCCTTCATATTTTCTTAAATCAACGTACATAGAAATGCAATTTTTACTAGACGTAATGCCTTAGAACATATTAATTGTGAATACAATACATTTTTCAAACTTTTTCTGTTAAAGATGAG
This sequence comes from Papaver somniferum, assembly GCF_003573695.1. Classification (NCBI taxonomy): domain Eukaryota; kingdom Viridiplantae; phylum Streptophyta; class Magnoliopsida; order Ranunculales; family Papaveraceae; genus Papaver; species Papaver somniferum. The sequence continues at coordinate 989,210 of NW_020646082.1, read as the reverse complement.
TTTATCCAGTTAACAATTTAGTCTCAGAAATCAACTTCCGACTTATAACGAGGAGTGTATACTTTTATGTGTTAACGTATAAAAAACCTAACATTTTTATGAATTCTTTATTTTTGTTTTGGCTTTGTCTTTCAATTTGTTTCAAATAGATGAAAATTGTTGGAATTTGGATTAGTTCTGCCTGCGCTTTTATCCTTCTTCTATTGTGAAATTTGACTTCCTTCATATTTTCTTGAATCAACGTACATAGAAATGCAATTTTTACTAGACGTATTGCCTTAGAACATATTATTTGTGATTACAATACATTTTTCAAACTTTTTCTGTTAAAGATGAGTTTATCTAGTTTATAATTTAGTCTCAGAAATCAATTTCATATGTATAACGAAGTGTATAGACTTTTTTGAGTTAACGTATATAAAATTCAACATTTTTATGAACTCTTTCTTTTTGTGCTGGCTTAGACTTTCTATTTGATTCAAGATAGATGAAATTTGTTAGGGTTTGGATTAGTTCTTCTTGGTCTTTCATCCTTCTTCTATTGTGAAATTTGACTTCCTTCATATTTTCTTGAATCAACGTACATAGAAATGCAATTTTTACTAGACGTAATGCCTTAGAACATATTATTTGTGATTACAATACATTTTTCAAACTTTTTCTGTTAATGATGAGTTTATCTAGTTTACAATTTAGTCTCGGAAATCAATCTCAGACTTATAACGAAATGTGCAGACAGACTTTTTGAGTTAACGTATATAAAATTCAACATTTTTATGAACACTTTATTTTTGTGTTGGCTTTGTCTTTCTATTTGGTTCAACATAGATGAAATTTTTTAGGATTTGGATTAGTTCTGCTTGGTCTTTCGTCCTTCTTCTATAGTGAAATTTGACTTCCTTCATATATTCATGAATCAACGTACATAGAAATGCAATTTTTACTAGACGTATTGCCTTAGAACATATTAATTGTGATTACAATACATTTTTCAAACTTTTTTTGTTAAAGATGAGTTTATCCAGTTTACAATTTAGATTCAGAAATCAATTTCAGATGTATAACGAAGTGTGTAGACTTTTTTGAGTTAACGTATATAAAACTCAACATTTTTATGAACTCTTTCTTTTTGTGTTGGCTTTGTCTTTCTATTTGATTCAAGATAGATGAAATTTGTTAGGATTTGGATTAGTTGTTCTTGGTCTTTCATCCTTCTTCTATTGTGAATTTTGACTTCCTTCATATTTTCTTGAATCAACGTACATAGAAATGCAATTTTTACTAGACGTATTGCCTTAGAACATATTAATTGTAATTACAATACATTTTTCAAACTTTTCTGTTAAAGATGAGTTTATCTTGTTTACAATTTAGTCTCAGAAATCAACTTCCGACTTATAACAAAGAGTGTAGACTTTTTTGAGTTAACGTATAAAAAATTCAACATTTTTATGAATTATTTATTTTTGTCTTTAGAATTTCCTAATGTTGTTTATTTCAGATTCAAGTAGTTTGTAAGTTTTTGGGGTCTTCTGACCTCTTTTCTTATGAACACTTTGTACATATTGGTTATTCACTAATACAACATGGATTTAGCAAAAAAAAAATAATTTATTTTTTTACGGGCTTTGTCTTTCAATTTGATTCAAATAGATGAAATATGTTAGAATTTGGATTAGTTCTGGCTGGTCTTTCATCCTTCTTATATTGTGAAATTTGACTTCCTTCATATATTCTTGAATCAACGTACATAGAAATGCAATTTTTACTAGACGTAATTCCTTAGAACATATAATTTTTGATTAAAATACACTTTTCACACTTTCTCTGTTAAAGATGAGTTTATCTTGTTTACAATTTAGTCTTAGAAATCAATTTCAGAGGTATAACGAAGTGTGTAGACTTTTTTGAGTTAACATACATAAAATTCAACATTTTTATGAACTCTTTCTTTTTGTGTTGGCTTTGGCTTTCTATTTGATTCAAGATAGATGAAATTTGTTAGGATTTGGATTAGTTCTGCTTGGTCTTTCATCCTTCTTCTATTGTGAAATTTGACTTCCTTCATATTTTCTTGAATCAACGTACTGCCTTAGAACATATTAATTGTGATTACAATACATTTTTCAAAAGCTTTCTGTTAAAGATGAGTTTATCTACTTTACAATTTAGTCTCAGAAATTAACTTCCGACTTATAACGAAGAGCGTAGACTTTTTTGAGTTAACGTATAAAAAGTTCAACATTTCTATGAACTCTTTATTTTTGTATTGGCTTTGTCTTTCAATTTGATTCAAATAGATGAAATTTGTTAGAATTTGGATTAGTTCTGGCTGGTCTTTCATCCTTTTTTCTATTGTGAAATTTGACTTCCTTCATATTTTCTTGAATCAACGTACATAGAAATGCAATTTTTACTAGACGTAATGCCTTAGAACATATTATTTGTGATTACAATACATTTTTCAAACTCTTTCTGTTAAAGATGAGTTTCTCGAGTATACAATTGAGTCTCCGAAATCAATTTTCGACTTATACCGAAGTTTGTAGACTTTTTCGAGTTAACGTATATAAAATTCAACATTTTTATGAACTCTTTCTTTTTGTGTTCGCTTTGCCTTTCTATTTGACTCAAGATAGATGAAATTTTTTAGGATTTGGATTAGTTCTGCTTGGCCTTTCATCCTTCTTCTATTGTGAAATTTGACTTCCTTCATATATTCTTTAATCAACGTACATAGAAATGCAATTTTTACTAGACATACTGCCTTAGAACATATTATTTGTGATAATAATACATTTTTCAAACTTTTTTTGTTAAAGATGAGTTTAACTAGTTTACAATTTAGTCTCAGAAATCAACTTCTGACTTATAACGAAGAGTGTAGAGTTTTTTGAGTTAACGTGTAAAAAATTCAACATTTTTATGAACTCTTTATTTTTGTCTTGGCTTTGTATTTCAATTTGATTCAAATAGATGAAATTTGTTAGAATTTGGATTAGTTTTGGCTGGTCTTTCATCCTTCTTATATTGTGAAATATGACTTCCTTCATATTTTCTTGAATCTACGTACACAGAAATGCTATTTTTACTAGACGTAATGGCTTAGAACATATTAATTGTGATTACAATACATTTTTAATACTTTTTCTGTTAAAGATGAGTTTCTCTAGTATACAATTTAGTCTCAGAAATCAATTTCAGATGTATAACGAAGTGTGTTGACTTTTTTGAGTTAACGTATATAAAAAACTCAACATTTGTATGAATTCTTTCTTTTTGTGTTGGCTTTGTCTTTCTATTTGATTCAAGATAGATGAAATTTGTTAGGATTTGGATTAGTTCTTATTGGTCTTTCATCCTTCTTCTATTGTGAAATTTGACTTCCTTAATATTTTATTGAATCAACGTACATAGAAATGCAATTTTTACTAGACGTATTGCCTTAGAAAATATTAATTGTAATTACATTACATTTTTCAAACTTTTTCTGTTAAAGATGAGTTTATCTAGTTTACATTATAGTCTCAAAAATCAATTTCCGACTTATAACGAAGTGTGTAGACTTTTTGAGTTAACGTATATAAAATTCAACATTTTTATCAATACTTTCTTTTTGTGTTGGCTTTGTCTTTCTATTTGATTCAAGATAGATGAAATTTATTAGGATTTGGATTAGTTCTGCTTGGTCTTTTGTCCTTCTTCTATAGTGAAATTTGACTTCTTTCGTATATTCTTGAATCAACGTACACAAAAATGCAATTTTTACTGGATGTAATGGCTTAGAACATATTAATTGTGATTACAATATACTATTCAAACGTTTTCTGTTAAAGATGAGTTTATCTTGTTTACAATTTAGTCTCAGAAATCAACTTCCGACTTATAACAAAAAGTGTAGACTTTTTTGAGTTAACGTATAAAAAATTCAACATTTTTATTAACTCTTTATTTTTGTATTGGCTTTGTCTTACAATTTGATTCAAATAGATGAATATTGTTACAATTTGGTTTAGTTCTGGCTGGTCTTTCATCCTTCTTCTATTGTGAAATTTGGCTTACTTCATATTTTCTTGAATTAACGTACATAGAAATGCAATTTTTACTAGACTTAATTCCTTAGAACATATAATTTGTGATTAAAATACATTTCTAAAACTTTTTCTGTTAAAGATGAGTTTATCTAGTTTACAATTTAGTCTCAGAAATCAATTTTCGACTTATACCGAAGTTTGTAGAATTTTTTGAGTTAACGTATATAAAATTCAACAATTTTATGAACTCTTTCTTTTTGTGTTGGCTTTGGCTTTCTATTTGATTCGAGATAGATGAAATTTGTTAGGATTTGGATTAGTTCTGCTTGGTCTTTCATCCTTCTTCTAATGTGAAATTTGACTTCCTTCATATATTCTTGAATCAACGTACATAAAAATGAAATTTTTACTAGACGTACTGCCTTAGAACATATTTATTGTGATTACAATACATTTTTCAAACTTTTTCTGTTAAAGATGAGTTTAACTAGTTTACAATTTAGTCTCAGAAATCAACTTCTGACTTATAACGAAGAGTGTAGAGTGTTTTGAGTTAACGTGTAAAAAATTCAACATTTTTATGAACTCTTTATTTTTGTCTTGGCTTTGTCTTTCAATTTGATTCAAATAGATGAAATTTGTTAGAATTTGGATTAGTTCTGGCTGGTCTTTCATCCTTCTTATATTGTGAAATATGACTTCCTTCATATTTTCTTGAATCTACGTACACAGAAATGCTATTTTTACTAGACGTAATGGCTTAGAACATATTAATTGTGATTACAATACATTTTTAATACTTTTTCTGTTAAAGATGAGTTTCTCTAGTATACAATTTAGTCTCAGAAATCAATTTCAGATGTATAACGAAGTGTGTTGACTTTTTTGAGTTAACGTATATAAAATTCAACATTTTTATCAATACTTTCTTTTTGTGTTGGCTTTGTCTTTCTATTTGATTCAAGATAGATGAAATTTTTTAGGATTTGGATTAGTTCTGCTTGGTCTTTTGTCCTTCTTCTATAGTGAAATTTGACTTCCTTCATATATTCTTGAATCAACGTACACAAAAATGCAATTTTTACTGGATGTAATGGCTTAGAACATATTAATTGTGATTACAATATACTATTCAAACGTTTTCTGTTAAAGATGAGTTTATCTTGTTTACAATTTAGTCTCAGAAATCAACTTCCGACTTATAACAAAAAGTGTAGACTTTTTTGAGTTAACGTATAAAAAATTCAACATTTTTATTAACTCTTTATTTTTGTATTGGCTTTGTCTTACAATTTGATTCAAATAGATGAATATTGTTACAATTTGGTTTAGTTCTGGCTGGTCTTTCATCCTTCTTCTATTGTGAAATTTGGCTTCTTTCATATTTTCTTGAATTAACGTACATAGAAATGCAATTTTTACAAGACTTAATTCCTTTGAACATATAATTTGTGATTAAAATACGTTTTTCAAAGTTTTTCTGTTAAAGATGAGTTTATCTAGTTTACAATTTAGTCTCAGAAATCAATTTTCGACTTATACCGAAGTTTGTAGAATTTTTTGAGTTAACGTATATAAAATTAAACAATTTTATGAACTCTTTCTTTTTGTGTTGGCTTTGGCTTTCTATTTTATTCGAGATAGATGAAATTTGTTAGGATTTGGATTAGTTCTGCTTGGTCTTTCATCCTTCTTCTAATGTGAAATTTGACTTCCTTCATATATTCTTGAATCAACGTACATAGAAATGAAATTTTTACTAGACGTACTGCCTTAGAACATATTTATTGTGATTACAATACATTTTTCAAACTTTTTCTGTTAAAGATGAGTTTAACTAGTTTACAATTTAGTCTCAGAAATCAACTTCTGACTTATAACGAAGAGTGTAGAGTTTTTTCAGTTAACGTGTAAAACATTCAACATTTTTATGAACTCTTTATTTTTGTCTTGGCTTTCAAATAGATGAAATTTGTTAGAATTTGGATTAGTTCTAGCTGGTCTTTCATCCTTCTTATATTGTGAAATTTGACTTCCTTCATATTTTCTTGAATCTACGTACATAGAAATGCTATTTTTACTAGACGTAATGGCTTAGAACATATTAATTGTGATTACAACACATTTTTCATACTTTTTCTGTTAAAGATGAGTTTCTCTAGTATACAATTTAGTCTCAGAAAATCAATTTCAGATGTATAACGAAGTGTGTAGACTATTTTGAGTTAACGTATATAAAACTCAACATATTTATGAACTCTTTCTTTTTGTGTTGGCATTGTCTTTCTATTTGATTCAAGATAGATGAAATTTGTTAGGATTTGGATTAGTTCTTATTGGTCTTTCATCCTTCTTCTATTGTGAAACTTGACTTCCTTCATATATTCTTGAATCAACGTATATAGAAATGCAATTTTTACTAGACATACTGCCTTAAAACATATTAATTGTGATAACAATACATTTTTCAAACTTTTTTCTGTTAAAGATGAGTTTATCTAGTTTACAATTTAGTCTCATAAATCAACTTCCGACTTACAACGAAGAGTGTAGACTTTTTTGAGTTAAATTATAAAAAATCTAACATTTTTATGAATTCTTTATTTTTGTATTGGCTTTGTCTTTCAATTTGATTCAAATAGATGAAATTTGTTGGAATTTGGATTAGTTCTGCCTGGGCTTTTATCCTTCTTCTATTGTGAAATTTTACTTCCTTCATATTTTCTTGAATTAACGTACATTTTTACTAGACGTAATGCCTTAGAACATATTATTTGTGATTACAATACATTTTTCAAACTTTTTCTGTTAAAGATGAGTTTATCTAGTGTACAATTTAGTTTCAAAAATAAATTTCAGATGTATAACGAAGTGTGTAGACTATTTCTAGTTAACGTACATAAAATTAAACATTTTTATGAACTCTTTATTTTTTTGTTGGCTTTGTCTTTCTATTTGATTCAAGATAGATGAAGTTTGTTAGGATTTGGATTAGTTCTTCTTGGTCTTTCATCCTTCATATTTTTCAAACTTTTTCATATTTTTGACTTCCTTCATATTTTATTGAATCAACGTACATAGAAATGCAATTTTTACTAGATGTATTGCCTTAGAACATATTAATTGTAATTACAATACATTTTTGAAACTTTTTCTGTTAAAGATGAGTTTATCTAGTTTAAAATATAGTCTCAGAAATCAATTTCCGACTTATAACGAAGTGTGTAGACTTTTTGAGTTAACGTATATAAAATTCAACAATTTTATGAACTCTTTCTTTTTGTGTTGGCTTTGTCTTTCTATTTGAATCAAGATAGATGAAATTTGTTAGGATTTGCATTAGTTCTGCTTGGTCTTTTGTCCTTCTTCTATAGTGAAATTTGACTTCCTTCATATATTCTTGAATCAACATTTTTATGAACTCTTTCTATTAGTTTTGGCTTTGTCTTTCTATTTGATTCAAGATAGATGAAATTTGTTAGGATTTGGATTAGTTCTGCTTGGCTTTTCATCCTTCTTCTATTGTGAAATTTGACTTCCTTCATATATTCTTGAATCAACGTACATAGAAATGCAATTTTTACTAGATGTACTGCCTTAGAACATATTAATTGTGATAACAATACATTTTTCAAACTTATTTCTGTTAAAGATGAGTTTATCTAATTTACAATTTAGTCTCATAAATCAACTTCCAACTTATAACGAAGAGTGTAGACTTTTTTGAGTTAACGTATAAAAAATCTAACATTTTTATGAATTCTTTATTTTTGTATTGGCTTTGTCTTTCAATTTGATTCAAATAGATGAAATTTGTTGGAATTTGGATTAGTTCTGCCTGGGCTTTTATCCTTCTTCTATTGTGAAGTTTGACTTCCTTCATATTTTCTTGAATCAACGTACATTTTTACTAGACGTAATGCCTTAGAACATATTATTTGTGATTACAATACATTTTTCAAACTTTTTCTGTTAAAGATGAGTTTATCTAGTCTACAATTTAGTCTCAGAAATCAATTTCAGATGTATAACGAAGTGTGTAGACTATTTTGAGTTAACATACATAAAATTAAAAAATTTTATGAACTCTTTATTTTTTTGTTGGCTTTGTCTTTATATTTGATTCAAGATAGATGAAATTTGTTAGGATTTGGATTAGTTCTTCTTGGTCTTTCATCCTTCTTCTATTGTGAAATTTGACTTCCTTCATATTTTATTGAATCAACGTACATAGAAATGCAATTTTTACTAGATGTATTGCCTTAGAACATATTAATTGTAATTACAATACATTTTTCAAACTTTTTCTGTTAAATATGAGTTTATCTAGTTTACAATATAGTCTCAGAAATCAATTTCCGACTTATAACGAAGTGTGTAGACTTTTTGAGTTAACGTATATAAAATTCAACAATTTTATGAACTCTTTCTTTTTGTGTTGGCTTTGTCTTTCTATTTGATTCAAGATAGAAGAAATTTGTTAGGATTTGCATTAGTTCTGCTTGGTCTGTTGTCCTTCTTCTAAACTGAAATTTGACTTCCTTCATATATTCTTGAATCAACGTACATAGAAATGCAATTTTTACTAGACGTACTGCCTTAAAACATATTTATTGTGATAACAATACATTTTTCAAACTTTTTCTGTTAAAGATGAGTTTAACTAGTTTACAATTTAGTCTCAGAAATCGACTTCCGACTTATAACGAAGTGTGTAGACTTTTTTTTAGTTAACGTGTAAAAAATTCAACATTTTTATGAACTCTTTATTTTTGTCTTGGCTTTTTCTTTCAATTTGATTCAAATAGATGAAATTTGTTAGAATTTGGATTAATTCTGGCTGGTCTTTCATCCTTCTTATATTGTGAAATTTGACTTCCTTCATATTTTCTTGAATCTACGTACACATAAATGCTATTTTTACTAGACGTAATGGCTTAGAACATATTAATTGTGATTACAATACATTTTTCATACTTTTTCTGTTAAAGATGAGTTTCTCTAGTATACAATTTAGTCTCAGAAATCAATTTCAGATGTATAACGAAGTGTGTAGACTATTTTGAGTTAACGTATATAAAACTCAACATATTTATGAACTCTTTATTTTTGTGTTGGCTTTGTCTTTCTATTTGATTCAAGATAGATGAAATTTGTTAGGATTTGGATTAGTTCTTATTGGTCTTTCATCCTTCTTCTATTGTGAAATTTGACTTCCATAATATTTTATTGAATCAACGTACATAGAAATGCAATTTTTACTAGACGTATTGCCTTAGAACATATTAATTGTAATTACAATACATTTTTCAAAATTTTTCTGTTAAAAATGAGTTTATCTAGTTTACATTGTAGTCTCAGAAATCAATTTACGACTTATAACGAAGTGTGTATACTTTTTGAGTTAACATATATAAAATTCAACATTTTTATGAATACTTTCTTTTTGTGTTGGCTTTGTATTTCTATTTGATTCAAGATAGATGAAATTTGTTAGGATTTGGATTAGTTCTGCATGGTCTTTCATCCTTCTTCTATTGTGAAATTTGACTTCCATAATATTTTATTGAATCAACGTACATAGAAATGCAATTTTTACTAGACGTACTGCCTTAAAACATATTTATTGTGATAACAATACATTTTTCAAACTTTTTCTGTTAAAGATGAGTTTAACTAGTTTACAATTTAGTCTCAGAAATCGACTTCCGACTTATAACGAAGTGTGTAGACTTTTTTTTAGTTAACGTATAAAAAGTTCAACATTTTTATGAACTCTTTATTTTTGTCTTGGCTTTGTCTTTCAATTTGATTCAAATAGATGAAATTTGTTAGAATTTAGATTAGTTCTGGCTTGTCTTTCATCCGTCTTATATTGTTAAATTTGACTTCCTTCTATTTTCTTGAATCAACGTACACAGAAATGCAATTTTTACTAGACGTAATGGCTTAGAACATATTTATTGTGATGACAATACATTTTTCAAACTTTTTTCTGTTAAACATGAGTTTATCTTGTTTACAATTTAGTCTCAGAAATTAACTTCTGACTTATATCGAAGAGTGTATAGTTTTTTGAGTTAACGTGTAAAAAATTCAACATTTTATGAACTCTTTATTTTTGTCTTGGCTTTGTCTTTCAATTTGATTCAAATAGATGAAATTTGTTAGAATTTGGATTAATTCTGGCTGGTCTTTCATTCTTCTTATATTGTGAAATTTGACTTCCTTCATATTTTCTTGAAGCTACGTACACAGAAATGCTATTTTTACTAGACGTAATGGCTTAGAACATATTAATTGTGATTACAATACATTTTTCATACTTTTTATGTTAAAGATGAGTTTCTCTAGTATACAATTTAGTCTCAGAAATCAATTTCAGATGTATAACGAAGTGTGTAGACTATTTTGAGTTAACGTATATAAAACTCAACATATTTATGAACTCTTTCTTTTTGTGTTGGCTTTGTCTTTCTATTTGATTCAAGATAGATGAAATTTGTTAGGATTTGGATTAGTTCTTATTGGTCTTTCATCCTTCTTCTATTGTGAAATTTGACTTCCATAATATTTTATTGAATCAACGTACATAGAAATGCAATTTTTACTAGACGTACTGCCTTAAAACATATTAATTGTGATAACAATACATTTTTCAAACTTTTTTCTGTTAAAGATGAGTTTATCTAGTTTACAATTAAGTCTCATAAATCAACTTCCGACTTATAACGAAGAGTGTAGACTTTTTTGAGTTAACGTATAAAACATCTAACATTTTTATGAATTCTTTATTTTTGTATTGGCTTTGTCTTTCAATTTGATTCAAATAGTTGAAATTTGTTGGAATTTGGATTAGTTCTGCCTGGGCTTTTATCCTTCTTCTATTGTGAAATTTGACTTTCTTCATATTTTCTTGAATCAACGTACATTTTTACTAGACGTAATGCCTTAGAACATATTATTTGTGATTACAATACATTTTTCAAACTTTTTCTGTTAAAGATGAGTTTATCTAGTGTACAATTTAGTCTCAGAAATCAATTTCAGATGTATAACGAAGTGTGTAGACTATTTTGAGTTAACGTACATAAAATTAAACATTTTTATGAACTCTTTATTTTTTTGTTGGCTTTGTCTTTCTATTTGATTCAAGATAGTTGAAATTTGATAGGATTTGGATTAGTTCTTCTTGGTCTTTCATCCTTCTTCTATTGTGAAATTTGACTTCCTTCATATTTTATTGAATCAACGTACATAGAAATGCAATTTTTACTAGATGTATTGCCTTAGAACATATTAATTGTAATTACAATACATTTTTGAAACTTTTTCTGTTAAAGATGAGTTTATCTATTTTACAATATAGTCTCAGAAATCAATTTCCGATTTATAACGAAGTGTGTAGACTTTTTGAGTTAACGTATATAAAATTCAACAATTTTATGAACTCTTTCTTTTTGTGTTGGCTTTGTCTTTCTATTTGATTCAAGATAGATGAAATTTGTTAGGATTTGCATTAGTTCTGCTTGGTCTTTTGTCCTTCTTCTATACTGAAATTTGACTTCCTTCATATATTCTTGAATCAACGTACATAGAAATACAATTTTTACTAGACGTACTGCCTTAAAACATATTTATTGTGATAACAATACATTTTTGAAACGTTTTCTGTTAAAGATGAGTTTAACTAGTTTACAATTTAGTCTTAGAAATCGACTTCCGACTTATAACGAAGAGTATAGACTTTTTTTAGTTAACGTATAAAAAATTCAACATTTTTATGAACTCTTTATTTTAGTCTTGGCTTTGTCTTTCAATTTGATTCAAATAGATGAAATTTGTTAGAATTTAGATAAGTTCTGGCTTGTCTTTCATCCGTCTTATATTGTGAAATTTGACTTCCTTCTATTTTCTTGAATCAACGTACACAGAAATGCAATTTTAACTAGACGTAACAGCTTAGAACATATTTATTGTGATGACAATACATTTTTCAAACTTTTTTCTGTTAAACATGAGTTTATCTTGTTTACAATTTAGTCTCAGAAATCAACTTCCAACTTATAACAAAGAGTGTAGACTTATTTGAGTTAATGTATAAAAATTCAGCATTTTTATGAACTCTTTATTTTTGTATTGGCTTTGTCTTTCAATTTGATTCAAATAGATTTAATTTGCTACAATTTGGATTAGTTCTGGCTCGTCTTTCATCCTCTTCTATTGTCAAAATTTGGCTTCCTTCATATTTTCTTTAATTAACGTACATAGAAATGCAATTTTTACTAGACGTAATTCCTTAGAAAATATAATTTGTGATTAAAATACATTTTTCAAACTTTTTCTGTTAAAGATGAGTTTATCTAGTTTACAATTTATACTCAGAAATCAATTTTCGACTTATACCGAAGTTTGTAGACTTTTTTGAGTTAACGTATATAAAATTCAACATTTTTATGAACTCTTTCTTTTTGTGTTGGCTTTGTCTATCTATTTGATTCAAGATAGATGAAATTTGTTAGGATTTGGATTAGTTCTGCTTGGCCTTTCATCCTTCTTCTATTGTGAAATTTGACTTCCTTCATATATTCTTGAATCAACGTACATAGAATTGCAATTTTTACTAGACGTAATGGCTTAGAACATATTTATTGTGATTACAATACATTTTTCAAACTTTTTCTGTTAAAGATGAGTTTAACTAGTTTACAATTTAGTCTCAGAAATCGACTTCCGACTTATAACGAAGAGTGTAGACTTTTTTGAGTTAACGTATAAAAAATTCAACATTTTTATGGACTCTTTATTTTTGTCTTGTCTTTGTCTTTCAATTTGATTCAAATAGATGAAATTTGTTAGAATTTGGATTAGTTCTGGCTGGTCTTTCATCCTTCTTATATTGTGAAATTAGACTTCCTTCATATTTTTTTGAATCAACGTACACAGAAATGCTATTTTTACAAGACGTAATGGCTTAGAACATATTAACCGTGATTACAATACATTTTTCAAACTTTTTCTGTTAAAGATGAGTTTATCTAGTTTATAATTTAGTCTCAGAAATCAACTTCCGACTTATAACAAAGAGTGTAGACTTTTTTGAGTTAACATATAAAAAATTCAACATTCTTATGAACTCTTTATTTTTGTATTAGCTTTGTCTTTCAATTTGATTCAAATAGATGAATTTTATTACAATTCGGATTAGTTCTGGCTGGTCTTTCATCCTTCTTCTATTGTGAAATATGGCTTCCTTCATATTTTCTTGAATTAGCGTACATAGAAATGCAATTTTTACTAGACGTAATTCCTTAGTAAATATAATTTGTGATTAAAATACATTTTTCAAACTTTTTCTGTTAAAGATGAGTTTATCTAGTTTACAATTTAGTCTCAGAAATCAATTTTCGACTTATACCGAAGTTTGTAGACTTTTTTGAGTTAACGTATATAAAATTCAACATTTTTATGAACTCTTTCTTTTTGTGTTGGCTTTGTCTATCTATTTGATTCAAGATAGATGAAATTTGTTAGGATTTGGATTAGTTCTTCTTGGTCTTTCATCCCTCTTCTATTGTGAAATTTGACTTCCTTAATATATTCTTGAATCAACGTACATAGAAATGCAATTTTTACTAGACGTAATGGCTTAGAACATATTTATTGTGATTACAATACATTTTTCAAACTTTTTCTGTTAAAGACGAGTTTAACTAGTTTACAATTTAGTCTCAGAAATCGACTTCCGACTTATAACGAAGAGTGTAGATTTTTTTGAGTTAATGTATAAAAAATTCAACATTTTTATGGACTCTTTATTTTTGTCTTGGCTTTGTCTTTCAATTTGATTCAAATAGATGAAATTTGTTAGAATTTGGATTAGTTCTGGCTGGTCTTTCATCCTTCTTATATTAAGAAATTAGACTTCCTTCATATTTTTTTGAATCAACGTACACAGAAATGCTATTTTTACTAGACATAATGGCTTAGAACATATTAACCGTGATTACAATACATTTTTCAAACTTTTTCTGTTAAAGATGAGTTTATCTAGTTTACAATTTAGTCTCAGAAATCAATTTCAGATGTATAACGAAGTGTGTAGACTTTTTTGAGTTAATGTATATAAAATTAAACATTTTTATGAACTCTTTCTTTTTGTGCTGGCCTTGTCTTTCATTTTGATTCAAGATAGATGAAATTTGTTAGGATTTGGATTAGTTATTATTGGTCTTTCATCCTTCTTCAATTGTGAAATTTGACTTCCGTCATATTTTATTGAATCAACGTACATAGAAATGCAATTTTTACTAGATGTTTTGCCTTAGAACATATTAATTGTAATTACAATACATTTTTCAAACTTTTTCTGTTAAAGATGAGTTTATCTTGTTTACAATTTAATCTCAGAAATCAACTTCCAACTTATAACAAAGAGTGTAGACTTATTTGAGTTAACGTATAAAAATTCAGCATTTTTATGAACTCTTTATTTTTGTATTGGCTTTGTCTTTCAAATTAATTCAAATAGATGAAATTTGCTACAATTTGGATTAGTTCTGGCTCGTCTTTCATCCTTCTTCTATTGTCAAAATTTGGCTTCCTTCATATTTTCTTTAATTAACGTACATAGAAATGCAATTTTTACTACACGTAATTCCTTAGAACATATAATTTCTGATTAAAATACATTTTTCACACTTTTTCTGTTAAAGATGAGTTTATCTAGTTTATAATTTAGTCTCAGAAATCAATTTCAGATGTATAACGAAGTGTGTGGACTATTTTGAGTTAACGTACATAAAATTTAACATTTTTATGAACTCTTTATTTTTTTGTTGGCTTTGTCTTTCTATTTGATTCAAGATAGATGAAATTTGTTAGGATTTGGATTAGTTCTTCTTGGTCTTTCATCCTTCTTCTATTGTGAAATTTGACTTCCTTCATATTTTATTGAACCAACGTACATAGAAATGCAATTTTTACTAGATGTATTGCCTTAGAACATATTAATTGTAATTACAATACATTTTTCAAACTTTTTCTGTTAAAGATGAGTTTATCTAGTTTACAATATAGTCTCAGAAATCAATTTCCGACTTATAACGAAGTGTGTAGACTTTTTGAAGTAACGTATATAAAATTCAACAATTTTATGAACTCTTTCTTTTTGTGTTGGCTTTGTCTTTCTATTTGATTCAAGATAGTTGAAATTTGTTAGGATTTGCATTAGTTCTGCTTGGTCTTTTGTCCTTCTTCTATAGTGAAATTTGACTTCCTTCATATATTCTTGAATCAACGTACATAGGAATGCAATTTTTACTAGACGTACTTCCTTAGAACATATTTATTGTGATAACAATACATTTTTCAAACTTTTTCTGTTAAAGATGAGTTTAACTAGTTTACAATTTAGTCTCAGAAATCGACTTCCGACTTATAACGAAGAGTGAAGACTTTTTTTAGTTAACGTATAAAAAATTCAACATTTTTATGAACTCTTTATTTTTGTCTTGGATTTGTCTTTCAATTTGATTCAAATAGATGAAATTTGTTAGAATTTAGATTAGTTCTGGCTGGTCTTTCATCCTTCTTATATTAAGAAATTAGACTTCCTTCATATTTTTTTGAATCAACGTACACAGAAATGCTATTTTTACTAGACGTAATGGCTTAGAACATATTAACCGTGATTACAATACATTTTTCAAACTTTTTCTGTTAAAGATGAGTTTATCTAGTTTACAATTTAGTCTCAGAAATCAATTTCAGATGTATAACGAAGTGTGTAGACTTTTTTGAGTTAACGTATATAAAATTAAACATTTTTATGAACTCTTTCTTTTTGTGCTGGCCTTGTCTTTCAATTTGATTCAAGATAGATGAAATTTGTTAGGATTTGGATTAGTTATTATTGGTCTTTCATCCTTCTTCAATTGTGAAATTTGACTTCCTTCATATTTTATTGAATCAACGTACATAGAAATGCAATTTTTACTAGATGTTTTGCCTTAGAACATATTAATTGTAATTACAATACATTTTTCAAACTTTTTCTGTTAAAGATGAGTTTATCTTGTTTACAATTTAATCTCAGAAATCAACTTCCAACTTATAACAAAGAGTGTAGACTTATTTGAGTTAACGTATAAAAATTCAGCATTTTTATGAACTCTTTCTTTTTGTATTGGCTTTGTCTTTCAAATTAATTCAAATAGATGAAATTTGCTACAATTTGGATTAGTTCTGGCTCGTCTTTCATCCTTCTTCTATTGTCAAAATTTGGCTTCCTTCATATTTTCTTTAATTAACGTACATAGAAATGCAATTTTTACTACACGTAATTCCTTAGAACATATAATTTCTGATTAAAATACATTTTTCACACTTTTTCTGTTAAAGATGAGTTTATCTAGTTTATAATTTAGTCTCAGAAATCAATTTCAGATGTATAACGAAGTGTGTGGACTATTTTGAGTTAACGTACATAAAATTAAACATTTTTATGAACTCTTTATTTTTTTGTTGGCTTTGTCTTTCTATTTGATTCAATATAGATGAAATTTGTTAGGATTTGGATTAGTTCTTCTTGGTCTTTCATCCTTCTTCTATTGTGAAATTTGACATCCTTCATATTTTATTGAACCAACGTACATAGAAATGCAATTTTTACTAGATGTATTGCCTTAAAACATATTAATTGTAATTACAATACATTTTTCAAACTTTTTCTGTTAAAGATGAGTTTATCTAGTTTACAATATAGTCTCAGAAATCAATTTCCGACTTATAACGAAGTGTGTAAACTTTTTGAAGTAACGTATATAAAATTCAACAATTTTATGAACTCTTTCTTTTTGTGTTGGCTTTGTCTTTCTATTTGATTCAAGATAGATGAAATTTGTTAGGATTTGCATTCGTTCTGCTTGGTCTTTTGTCCTTCTTCTATAGTGAAATTTGACTTCCTTCATATATTCTTGAATCAACGTACATAGGAATGCAATTTTTACTAGACGTACTGCCTTAGAACATATTTATTGTGATAACAATACATTTTTCAAACTTTTTCTGTTAAAGATGAGTTTAACTAGTTTACAATTTAGTCTCAGAAATCGACTTCCGACTTATAACGAAGAGTGAAGACTTTTTTTAGTTAACGTATAAAAAATTCAACATTTTTATGAACTCTTTATTTTTGTCTTGGCTTTGTCTTCAATTTGATTCAAATAGATGAAATTTGTTAGAATTTAGATTAGTTCTGGCTTGTCTTTCATCCGTCTTATATTGTGAAATTTGACTTCCTTCTATTTTCTTGAATCAACGTACACAGAAATGCAATTTTTACTAGACGTAACTGCTTAGAACATATTTATTGGGATGTATTGAGTGTAGACTTTTTTGAGTTAACGTATAAAAAATTCAACATTCTTATGAACTCTTTATTTTTGTATTGGCTTTGTCTTTCAATTTGATTCAAATAGATGAATTTTGTTAGGATTTGGATTAGTTCTTCTAGGTCTTTCATCCTTCTTCTATTGTGAAATTTGACTTCCTTCATATTTTATTGAACCAACGTACATAGAAATGCAATTTTTACTAGATGTATTGCCTTAGAACATATTAATTGTAATTACAATACATTTTTCAAACTTTTTCTGTTAAAGATGAGTTTATCTAGTTTACAATATAGTCTCAGAAATCAATTTCCGACTTATAACGAAGTGTGTAGACTTTTTGAAGTAACATATATAAACTTCAACAATTTTATGAACTCTTTCTTTTTGTGTTGGCTTTGTCTTTCTATTTGATTCAAGATAGATGAAATTTGTTAGGATTTGCATTAGTTCTACTTGGTCTTTTGTCCTTCTTCTATAGTGAAATTTGACTTCCTTCATATATTCTTGAATCAACGTACATAGGAATGCAATTTTTACTAGACGTACTTCCTTAGAACATATTT
Organism: Papaver somniferum; assembly: GCF_003573695.1. Classification (NCBI taxonomy): domain Eukaryota; kingdom Viridiplantae; phylum Streptophyta; class Magnoliopsida; order Ranunculales; family Papaveraceae; genus Papaver; species Papaver somniferum. The sequence goes on along the minus strand of NW_020646082.1, from coordinate 971,216 downwards.
ATTGTGATAACAATACATTTTTCAAACTTTTTCTGTTGAAGATGAGTTTAACTAGTTTACAATTTAGTCTCAGAAATCGACTTCCGACTTATAACGAAGAGTGAAGACTTTTTTTAGTTAAAGTATAAAAAATTCAACATTTTTCTGAACTCTTTATTTTTGTCTTGGCTTTGTCTTTCAATTTGATTCAAATAGATGAAATTTGTTAGAATTTAGATTAGTTCTGGCTTGTCTTTCATCCGTCTTATATTGTGAAATTTGACTTCCTTCTATTTTCTTGAATCAACGTACACAGAAATGCAATTTTTACTAGACGTAACTGCTTAGAACATATTTATTGGGATGTATTGAGTGTAGACTTTTTTGAGTTAACGTATAAAAAATTCAACATTCTTATGAACTCTTTATTTTTGTATTGGCTTTGTCTTTCAATTTGATTCAAATAGATGAATTTTGTTAGGATTTGGATTAGTTCTTCTTGGTCTTTCATCCTTCTTCTATTGTGAAATTTGACTTCCTTCATATTTTATTGAAGTGTGTAGACTTTTTGAAGTAACGTATATAAAATTCAACAATTTTATGAACTCTTTATTTTTTTGTTGGCTTTGTCTTTCTATTTGATTCAAGATAGATGAAATTTGTTAGGATTTGGATTAGTTCTTCTTGGTCTTTCATCCTTCTTCTATTGTGAAATTTGACTTCCTTCATATTTTATTGAATCAACGTACATAGAAATGCAATTTTTACTAGATGTATTGCCTTAGAACATATTAATTGTAATTACAATACATTTTTCAAACTTTTTCTGTTAAAGATGAGTTTATCTAGTTTACAATATAGTCTCAGAAATCAATTTCCGACTTATAACGAAGTGTGTAGACTTTTTGAAGTAACGTATATAAAATTCAACAATTTTATGAACTCTTTCTTTTTGTGTTGGCTTTGTCTTTCTATTTGATTCAAGATAGATGAAATTTGTTAGGATTTGCATTAGTTCTGCTTGGTCTTTTGTCCTTCTTCTATAGTGAAATTTGACTTCCTTCATATATTCTTGAATCAACGTACATAGGAATGCAATTTTTACTAGACGTACTGCCTTAGAACATATTTATTGTGATAACAATACATTTTTCAAACTTTTTCTGTTAAAGATGAGTTTAACTAGTTTACAATTTAGTCTCAGAAATCGACTTCCGACTTATAACGAAGAGTGAAGACTTTTTTTAGTTAACGTATAAAAAATTCAACATTTTTATGAACTCTATATTTTTGTATTGGCTTTGTCTTTCAATTTGATTCAAATAGATGAAATTTGCTACAATTTGGATTAGTTCTGGTTGGTCTTTCATCCTTCTTCTATTGTGAAATATGGCTTCCTTCATATTTTCTTGAATTAACGTACATAGAAATGCAATTTTTACTAGACGTAATGGCTTAGAACATATAATTTCTGATTAAAATACATTTTTCAAACTTTTTCTATTAAAGATGAGTTTATCTAGTTTATAATTTAGTCTCAGAAATCAATTTTCGACTTATACCGAAGCTTGTAGATTTTTTTGAGTTAACGTATATAAAATTCAACATTTTTATGAACTCTTTCTTTTAGTTTTGGATTTGACTTTCTATTTGATTCAAGATAGATGAAATTTTTTAGGATTTGGATTAGTTCTGCTTGGCCTTTCATCCTTCTTCTATTGTGAAATTTGACTTCCTTCATATATTCTTGAATCAACGTACATAGAAATGCAATTTGTACTAGACGTACTGCCTTAGAACATATTAATTGTGATAACAATACATTTTTCAAACTTTTTTCTGTTAAAGATGAGTTTATCTAGTTTACAATTTAGTCTCATAAATCAAATTCCGCTTATAACGAAGAGTGTATACTTTTTTGAGTTAACGTATAAAAAATATAACATTTTTATGAACTCTTTATTTTTGTATTGGCTTTGTCTTTCAATTTGATTCAAATAGATGAAATTTGTTGGAATTTGGATTAGTTCTGCCTGGGCTTTTATCCTTCTTCTATTGTGAAAATTGACTTCCTTCATATTTTCTTGAATCAACGTACATTTTTACTAGACGTAATGCCTTAGAACATATTATTTGTGATTACAATACATTTTTCAAACTTTTTCTGTTAAAGATGAGTTTATCTAGGTTACAATTTAGTCTCAGAAATCAATTTCAGATGTATAACGAAGTGTGTAGACTATTTTGAGTTAACGTACATAAAATTCAACATATTTATGAACTCTTTCTTTTTGTGTTGGCTTTTTCTTTCTATTTGATTCAAGATAGATGAAATTTGTTAGGATTTGGATTAGTTCTCGCTGGTCTTTCATCCTTCTTCTATTGTGAAATTTGACTTCCTTCATATTTTATTGAATCAACGTACATAGAAATGCAATTTTTACTAGACGTATTGCCTTAGAACATATCAATTGTAATTACAATACATTTTTCAAACTTTTTCTGTTAAAGATGAGCTTATCTTGTTTACAATTTAATCTCAGAAATCAACTTCCAACTTATAACAAAGAGTGTAGACTTATTTGAGTTAACGTATAAAAATTCAGCATTTTTATGAACTCTTTATTTTTGTATTGGCTTTGTCTTTCAATTTGATTCAAATAGATGAAATTTGCTACAATTTTGATTAGTTCTGGCTCGTCTTTCATCCTTCTTCTAATGTCAAAATTTGGCTTCCTTCATATTTTCTTTAATTAACGTACATAGAAATGCAATTTTTACTAGACGTAATTCCTTAGAACATATTTATTGTGATAACAATACATTTTTCAAACTTGTTTCTGTTAAACATGAGTTTATCTTGTTTATAATTTAGTCTCAGAAATCAACTTCCGACTTATAACAAAGAGTATAGAGTTTTTTGAGTTAACGTATAAAAAATTCAACATTCTTATGAACTCTTTATTTTTGTATTGGCTTTGTCTTTCAATTTGATTCAAATAGAAGAATTTTGTTACCATTTAGATTAGTTCTGGTTGGTCTTTCATCCTTCTTCTATTGTGAAATATGGATTCCTTCATATTTTCTTGAATTAACGTACATAGAAATGCAACTTTTACTAGACGTAATTCCTTAGAACATATAATTTGTGATTACAATACATTTTTCAAACTTTTTCTGTTAAAGATGAGTTTATCTAGTTTACAATAAAGTCTCAGAAATCAATTTCCGACTTATAACGAAGTGTGTTGACTTTTTGAGTTAAAGTATATAAAATTCAACATTTTTATGAACAATTTATTTTTGTGTTGGCTTTGTCTTTCTATGTGATTCAAGATAGATGAAATTTGTTAGGATTTGCATTAGTTATGCTTGGTCTTTTGTCCTTCTTCTATAGTGAAATTTGACTTCCTTCATATATTCTTGAATCAACGTACATAGAAATGCAATTTTTACTAGACGTACTGCCTTAGAACATATTTATTGTGATAACAATACATTTTTCAAACTTGTTTCTGTTAAACATGAGTTTATCTTGTTTATAATTTAGTCTCAGAAATCAACTTCCGACTTATAACAAAGAGTGTAGACTTTTTTGAGTTAACGTATAAAAAATTCAACATTCTTATGAACTCTTTATTTTTTTATTGGCTTTGTCTTTCAATTTGATTCAAATAGAAGAATTTTGTTACAATTTGGATTAGTTCTGTTTGGTCTTTCATCCTTCTTCTATTGTGAAATATGGCTTCCTTCATATTTTCTTGAATTAACGTACATAGAAATGCAATTTTTACTAGACGTAATTCCTTAGAACATATAATTTGTGATTACAATACATTTTTCAAACTTTTTCTGTTAAAGATGAGTTTATCTAGTTTACAATAAAGTCTCAGAAATAAATTTCCGACTTATAACGAAGTGTGTTGACTTTTTGAGTTAAAGTATATAAAATTCAACATTTTTATGAACAATTTATTTTTGTGTTGGCTTTGTCTTTCTATGTGATTCAAGAAAGATGAAATTTGTTAGGATTTGCATTAGTTCTGCTTGGTCTTTTGTCCTTCTTCTATAGTGAAATTTGACTTCCTTCATATATTCTTGAATCAACGTACATAGAAATGCAATTTTTACTAGACGTACTGCCTTAGAACATATTTATTGTGATAACAATACATATTTCAAACTTGTTTCTGTTAAACATGAGTTTATCTTGCTTATAATTTAGTCTCAGAAATCAACTTCCGACTTATAACAAAGAGTGTAGACTTTTTTGAGTTAACGTATAAAAAATTCAACATTCTTATGAACTCTTTATTTTTTTATTGGCTTTGTCTTTCAATTTGATTCAAATAGAAGAATTTTTTACAATTTGGATTAGTTCTGTTTGGTCTTTCATCCTTCTTCTATTGTGAAATATGGCTTCCTTCATATTTTCTTGAATTAACGTACATAGAAATGCAATTTTTACTAGACGTAATTCCTTAGAACATATAATTTGTGATTACAATACATTTTTCAAACTTTTTCTGTTAAAGATGAGTTTATCTAGTTTACAATAAAGTCTCAGAAATAAATTTCCGACTTATAACGAAGTGTGTTGACTTTTTGAGTTAAAGTATATAAAATTCAACATTTTTATGAACAATTTATTTTTGTGTTGGCTTTGTCTTTCTATGTGATTCAAGAAAGATGAAATTTGTTAGGATTTGCATTAGTTCTGCTTGGTCTTTTGTCCTTCTTCTATAGTGAAATTTGACTTCCTTCATATATTCTTGAATCAACGTACATAGAAATGCAATTTTTACTAGACGTACTGCCTTAGAACATATTTATTGTGATAACAATACATTTTTCAAACTTGTTTCTGTTAAACATGAGTTTATCTTGCTTATAATTTAGTCTCAGAAATCAACTTCCGACTTATAACAAAGAGTGTAGACTTTTTTGAGTTAACGTATAAAAAATTCAACATTCTTATGAACTCTTTATTTTTTTATTGGCTTTGTCTTTCAATTTGATTCAAATAGAAGAATTTTTTACAATTTGGATTAGTTCTGTTTGGTCTTTCATCCTTCTTCTATTGTGAAATATGGCTTCCTTCATATTTTCTTGAATTAACGTACATAGAAATGCAATTTTTACTAGACGTACTGCCTTAGAACATATTTATTGTGATAACAATACATTTTTCAAACTTGTTTCTGTTAAACATGAGTTTATCTTGTTTATAATTTAGTCTCAGAAATCAACTTCCGACTTATAACAAAGAGTGTAGACTTTTTTGAGTTAACGTATAAAAAATTCAACATTCTTATGAACTCTTTATTTTTTTATTGGCTTTGTCTTTCAATTTGATTCAAATAGAAGAATTTTGTTACAATTTGGATTAGTTCTGTGTGGTCTTTCATCCTTCTTCTATTGTGAAATATGGCTTCCTTCATATTTTCTTGAATTAACTTACATAGAAATGCAACTTTTACTAGACGTAATTCCTTAGAACATATAATTTGTGATTACAATACATTTTTCAAACTTTTTCTGTTAAAGATGAGTTTATCTAGTTTACAATATAGTCTCAGAAATCAATTTCCGACTTATAACGAAGTGTGTTGACTTTTTGAGTTAAAGTATATAAAATTCAACATTTTTATGAACAATTTATTTTTGTGTTGGCTTTGTCTTTCTATGTGATTCAAGATAGATGAAATTTGTTAGGATTTGCATTAGTTCTGCTTGGTCTTTTGTCCTTCTTCTATAGTGAAATTTGACTTCCTTCATATATTCTTGAATCAACGTACATAGAAATGCAATTTTTACTAGACGTACTGCCTTAGAACATATTTATTGTGATAACAATACATTTTTCAAACTTGTTTCTGTTAAACATGAGTTTATCTTGTTTATAATTTAGTCTCAGAAATCAACTTCCGACTTATAACAAAGAGTGTAGACTTTTTTGAGTTAACGTATAAAAAATTCAACATTCTTATAAACTCTTTATTTTTTTCTTGGCTTTGTCTTTCAATTTGATTCAAATAGAAGAATTTTGTTACAATTTGGATTAGTTCTGTTTGGTCTTTCATCCTTCTTCTATTGTGAAATATGGCTTCCTTCATATTTTCTTGAATTAACGTACATAGAAATGCAATTTTTACTAGACGTAATTCCTTAGAACATATAATTTGTGATTACAATACATTTTTCAAACTTTTTCTGTTAAAGATGAGTTTATCTAGTTTACAATAAAGTCTCAGAAATAAATTTCCGACTTATAACGAAGTGTGTTGACTTTTTGAGTTAAAGTATATAAAATTCAACATTTTTATGAACAATTTATTTTTGTGTTGGCTTTGTCTTTCTATGTGATTCAAGAAAGATGAAATTTGTTAGGATTTGCATTAGTTCTGCTTGGTCTTTTGTCCTTCTTCTATAGTGAAATTTGACTTCCTTCATATATTCTTGAATCAACGTACATAGAAATGCAATTTTTACTAGACGTACTGCCTTAGAACATATTTATTGTGATAACAATACATTTTTCAAACTTGTTTCTGTTAAACATGAGTTTATCTTGTTTATAATTTAGTCTCAGAAATCAACTTCCGACTTATAACAAAGAGTGTAGACTTTTTTGAGTTAACGTATAAAAAATTCAACATTCTTATGAACTCTTTATTTTTTTATTGGCTTTGTCTTTCAATTTGATTCAAATAGAAGAATTTTGTTACAATTTGGATTAGTTCTGTGTGGTCTTTCATCCTTCTTCTATTGTGAAATATGGCTTCCTTCATATTTTCTTGAATTAACTTACATAGAAATGCAACTTTTACTAGACGTAATTCCTTAGAACATATAATTTGTGATTACAATACATTTTTCAAACTTTTTCTGTTAAAGATGAGTTTATCTAGTTTACAATATAGTCTCAGAAATCAATTTCCGACTTATAACGAAGTGTGTTGACTTTTTGAGTTAAAGTATATAAAATTCAACATTTTTATGAACAATTTATTTTTGTGTTGGCTTTGTCTTTCTATGTGATTCAAGATAGATGAAATTTGTTAGGATTTGCATTAATTCTGCTTGGTCTTTTGTCCTTCTTCTATAGTGAAATTTGACTTCCTTCATATATTCTTGAATCAACGTACATAGAAATGCAATTTTTACTAGACGTACTGCCTTAGAACATATTTATTGTGATAACAATACATTTTTCAAACTTGTTTCTGTTAAACATGAGTTTATCTTGTTTATAATTTAGTCTCAGAAATCAACTTCCGACTTATAACAAAGAGTGTAGACTTTTTTGAGTTAACGTATAAAAAATTCATCATTCTTATAAACTCTTTATTTTTTTCTTGGCTTTGTCTTTCAATTTGATTCAAATAGAAGAATTTTGTTACAATTTGGATTAGTTCTGTTTGGTCTTTCATCCTTCTTCTATTGTGAAATATGGCTTCCTTCATATTTTCTTGAATTAACGTACATAGAAATGCAATTTTTACTAGACGTAATTCCTTAGAACATATAATTTGTGATTAAAATACATTTTTCAAACTTTTTCTGTTAAAGATGAGTTTATCTAGTTTACAATTTAGTCTCAGAAATAAATTTTCGACTTATATCGAAGTTTGTAGACTTTTTTGAGTTAACGTATATAAAATTCAACATTTTTATGAACTCTTTCTTTTTGTGTTGGCTTTGTCTTTCTATTTGATTCAAGATAGATGAAATTTGTTAGGATTTGGAATAGTTCTGCTTGGTCTTTCATCCTTCTTCTATTGTGTTTGACTTCCTTCATATATTCTTGAATCAACGTACAAAGAAATGCAATTTTTACTAGATGTACTGCCTTAGAACATATTTATTGTGATTACAATACATTTTTCAAACTTTTTGTGTTAAAGATGAGTTTAACTAGTTTACAGTTTTGTCCCAGAAATCGACTTCCGACTTATAACGAAGAGTGTAGACTTTTTTGAGTTAACGTATAAAAAATTCAACATTTTTATGGACTCTTTATTTTTTTCTTGGCTTTGTCTTTCAATTTGATTCAAATAGATGAAATTTGTTAGAATTTGGATTAGGTCTAGCTGGTCTTTCATCCTTCTTATATTGTAAAATTTGACTTCCTTCATATTTTCTTGAATCAACGTACACAGAAATGCTATTTTTACCAGGCGTAATGGCTTAGAACATATTAATTGTGATTACAATACATTTTTCAAACTTTTTATTTTAAAGGTGAGTTTATCTAGTTTACAATTTAGTCTCAGAAATCAATTTCAGATGGATAACGAAGTGTGTAGACTTTTTTGAGTTAACATATATAAAATTCAACATTTTTATGAACTCTTTCTTTTTGTGTTGGCTTTGTCTTTCTATTTGGTACAAGATAGATGAAATTTGTTAGGATTTGGATTAGTTCTTCTTGGTCTTTCATCCTTCTTCTATTGTTATATTTGACTTCCTTCATATTTTCTTTAATCAACGTACATAGAAATGCAATTTTTAGTAGACGTACTGCCTTAGAACATATTAATTGTGATTACAATATATTTTTCAAACTTTTTCTGTTAAAGATGAGTTTATCTAGTTTACAATTTAGTCTCAGAAATCAACTTCCGACTTATAACGAAGAGTTTAGACTTTTTTGACTTAACGTATAAAAAATCTAACATTTTTATGAACTCTTTATTTTTGTATTGGCTTTGTCTTTCAATTAGATTCAAATAGATGAAATTTGTTGGAATTTGGATTAGTTCTGCCTGGACTTTTATCCTTCTTCTATTGTGAAATTTGACTTCCTTCATATCTTCTTGAATCAACGTACATTTTTACTAGACGTAATGCCTTAGAACATATTATTTGTGATTACAATACATTTTTCAAACTTGTTTCTGTTAAACATGAGTTTATCTTGTTTATAATTTAGTCTCAGAAATCAACTTCCGACTTATAACAAAGAGTGTAGACTTTTTTGAGTTAACGTATAAAAAATTCAACATTCTTATGAACTCTTTATTTTTGTATTGGCTTTGTCTTTCAATTTGATGCAAATAGAAGAATTTTGTTACAATTTGGATTAGTTCTGGTTGGTGTTTCATCCTTCTTCTATTGTGAAATATGGCTTCCTTCATATTTTCTTGAATTAACGTACATAGAAATGCAATTTTTACTAGACGTAATTCCTTAGAACATATAATTTGTGATTAAAATACATTTTTCAAACTTTTTCTGTTAAAGATGAGTTTATCTAGCTTACAATTTAGTCTCAGAAATAAATTTTCGACTTATACCGAAGTTTTTAGACTTTTTTGAGTTAACGTATATAAAAGTCAACATTTTTATGAACTCTTTCTTTTTGTGTTGGCTTTGTCTTTCTATTTGATTCAAGATAGATGAAATTTGTTAGGATTTGGAATAGTCCTGCTTGGTCTTTCATCCTTCTTCTATTGTGAAATTTGACTTCCTTCATATATTCTTGAATCAACGTACAAAGAAATGCAATTTTTACTTGATGTACTGCCTTAGAACATATTTATTGTGATTACAGTACATTTTTCAAACTTTTCTGTTAAAGATGAGTTTAACTTGTTTACAGTTTTGTCCCAGAAATCGACTTCCGACTTATAACGAAGAGTGTAGACTTTTTTGAGTTAACGTATAAAAAATTCAACATTTTTATGGACTCTTTATTTTTTTCTTGGCTTTGTCTTTGAATTTGATTCAAATAGCTGAAATTTGTTAGAATTTGGATTAGTTCTAGCTGGTCTTTCATCCTTCTTATATTGTAAAATTTGACTTCCTTCATATTTTCTTGAATCAACGTACACAGAAATGCTATTTTTACCAGGCGTAATGGCTTAGAACATATTAATTGTGATTACAATACATTTTCAAACTTTTTATTTTAAAGGTGAGTTTATCTAGTTTACAATTTAGTCTCAGAAATCAAATTCAGATGTATAACGAAGTGTGTAGACTTTTTTGAGTTAACGTATATAAAATTCAACATTTTTATGAACAATTTATTTTTGTGTTGGCTTTGTCTTTCTATGTGATTCAAGAAAGATGAAATTTGTTAGGATTTGCATTAGTTCTGCTTGGTCTTTTGTCCTTCTTCTATAGTGAAATTTGACTTCCTTCATATATTCTTGAATCAACGTACATAGAAATGCAATTTTTACTAGACGTACTGCCTTAGAACATATTTATTGTGATAACAATACATTTTTCAAACTTGTTTCTGTTAAACATGAGTTTATCTTGCTTATAATTTAGTCTCAGAAATCAACTTCCGACTTATAACAAAGAGTGTAGACTTTTTTGAGTTAACGTATAAAAAATTCAACATTCTTATGAACTCTTTATTTTTTTATTGGCTTTGTCTTTCAATTTGATTCAAATAGAAGAATTTTTTACAATTTGGATTAGTTCTGTTTGGTCTTTCATCCTTCTTCTATTGTGAAATATGGCTTCCTTCATATTTTCTTGAATTAACGTACATAGAAATGCAATTTTTACTAGACGTACTGCCTTAGAACATATTTATTGTGATAACAATACATTTTTCAAACTTGTTTCTGTTAAACATGAGTTTATCTTGTTTATAATTTAGTCTCAGAAATCAACTTCCGACTTATAACAAAGAGTGTAGACTTTTTTGAGTTAACGTATAAAAAATTCAACATTCTTATGAACTCTTTATTTTTTTATTGGCTTTGTCTTTCAATTTGATTCAAATAGAAGAATTTTGTTACAATTTGGATTAGTTCTGTGTGGTCTTTCATCCTTCTTCTATTGTGAAATATGGCTTCCTTCATATTTTCTTGAATTAACTTACATAGAAATGCAACTTTTACTAGACGTAATTCCTTAGAACATATAATTTGTGATTACAATACATTTTTCAAACTTTTTATGTTAAAGATGAGTTTATCTAGTTTACAATATAGTCTCAGAAATCAATTTCCGACTTATAACGAAGTGTGTTGACTTTTTGAGTTAAAGTATATAAAATTCAACATTTTTATGAACAATTTATTTTTGTGTTGGCTTTGTCTTTCTATGTGATTCAAGATAGATGAAATTTGTTAGGATTTGCATTAGTTCTGCTTGGTCTTTTGTCCTTCTTCTATAGTGAAATTTGACTTCCTTCATATATTCTTGAATCAACGTACATAGAAATGCAATTTTTACTAGACGTACTGCCTTAGAACATATTTATTGTGATAACAATACATTTTTCAAACTTGTTTCTGTTAAACATGAGTTTATCTTGTTTATAATTTAGTCTCAGAAATCAACTTCCGACTTATAACAAAGAGTGTAGACTTTTTTGAGTTAACGTATAAAAAATTCAACATTCTTATAAACTCTTTATTTTTTTCTTGGCTTTGTCTTTCAATTTGATTCAAATAGAAGAATTTTGTTACAATTTGGATTAGTTCTGTTTGGTCTTTCATCCTTCTTCTATTGTGAAATATGGCTTCCTTCATATTTTCTTGAATTAACGTACATAGAAATGCAATTTTTACTAGACGTAATTCCTTAGAACATATAATTTGTGATTACAATACATTTTTCAAACTTTTTCTGTTAAAGATGAGTTTATCTAGTTTACAATAAAGTCTCAGAAATAAATTTCCGACTTATAACGAAGTGTGTTGACTTTTTGAGTTAAAGTATATAAAATTCAACATTTTTATGAACAATTTATTTTTGTGTTGGCTTTGTCTTTCTATGTGATTCAAGAAAGATGAAATTTGTTAGGATTTGCATTAGTTCTGCTTGGTCTTTTGTCCTTCTTCTATAGTGAAATTTGACTTCCTTCATATATTCTTGAATCAACGTACATAGAAATGCAATTTTTACTAGACGTACTGCCTTAGAACATATTTATTGTGATAACAATACATTTTTCAAACTTGTTTCTGTTAAACATGAGTTTATCTTGTTTATAATTTAGTCTCAGAAATCAACTTCCGACTTATAACAAAGAGTGTAGACTTTTTTGAGTTAACGTATAAAAAATTCATCATTCTTATAAACTCTTTATTTTTTTCTTGGCTTTGTCTTTCAATTTGATTCAAATAGAAGAATTTTGTTACAATTTGGATTAGTTCTGTTTGGTCTTTCATCCTTCTTCTATTGTGAAATATGGCTTCCTTCATATTTTCTTGAATTAACGTACATAGAAATGCAATTTTTACTAGACGTAATTCCTTAGAACATATAATTTGTGATTAAAATACATTTTTCAAACTTTTTCTGTTAAAGATGAGTTTATCTAGTTTACAATTTAGTCTCAGAAATAAATTTTCGACTTATATCGAAGTTTGTAGACTTTTTTGAGTTAACGTATATAAAATTCAACATTTTTATGAACTCTTTCTTTTTGTGTTGGCTTTGTCTTTCTATTTGATTCAAGATAGATGAAATTTGTTAGGATTTGGAATAGTTCTGCTTGGTCTTTCATCCTTCTTCTATTGTGTTTGACTTCCTTCATATATTCTTGAATCAACGTACAAAGAAATGCAATTTTTACTAGATGTACTGCCTTAGAACATATTTATTGTGATTACAATACATTTTTCAAACTTTTTGTGTTAAAGATGAGTTTAACTAGTTTACAGTTTTGTCCCAGAAATCGACTTCCGACTTATAACGAAGAGTGTAGACTTTTTTGAGTTAACGTATAAAAAATTCAACATTTTTATGGACTCTTTATTTTTTTCTTGGCTTTGTCTTTCAATTTGATTCAAATAGATGAAATTTGTTAGAATTTGGATTAGGTCTAGCTGGTCTTTCATCCTTCTTATATTGTAAAATTTGACTTCCTTCATATTTTCTTGAATCAACGTACACAGAAATGCTATTTTTACCAGGCGTAATGGCTTAGAACATATTAATTGTGATTACAATACATTTTTCAAACTTTTTATTTTAAAGGTGAGTTTATCTAGTTTACAATTTAGTCTCAGAAATCAATTTCAGATGGATAACGAAGTGTGTAGACTTTTTTGAGTTAACATATATAAAATTCAACATTTTTATGAACTCTTTCTTTTTGTGTTGGCTTTGTCTTTCTATTTGGTTCAAGATAGATGAAATTTGTTAGGATTTGGATTAGTTCTTCTTGGTCTTTCATCCTTCTTCTATTGTTATATTTGACTTCCTTCATATTTTCTTTAATCAACGTACATAGAAATGCAATTTTTAGTAGACGTACTGCCTTAGAACATATTAATTGTGATTACAATATATTTTTCAAACTTTTTCTGTTAAAGATGAGTTTATCTAGTTTACAATTTAGTCTCAGAAATCAACTTCCGACTTATAACGAAGAGTTTAGACTTTTTTGACTTAACGTATAAAAAATCTAACATTTTTATGAACTCTTTATTTTTGTATTGGCTTTGTCTTTCAATTAGATTCAAATAGATGAAATTTGTTGGAATTTGGATTAGTTCTGCCTGGACTTTTATCCTTCTTCTATTGTGAAATTTGACTTCCTTCATATCTTCTTGAATCAACGTACATTTTTACTAGACGTAATGCCTTAGAACATATTATTTGTGATTACAATACATTTTTCAAACTTGTTTCTGTTAAACATGAGTTTATCTTGTTTATAATTTAGTCTCAGAAATCAACTTCCGACTTATAACAAAGAGTGTAGACTTTTTTGAGTTAACGTATAAAAAATTCAACATTCTTATGAACTCTTTATTTTTGTATTGGCTTTGTCTTTCAATTTGATGCAAATAGAAGAATTTTGTTACAATTTGGATTAGTTCTGGTTGGTGTTTCATCCTTCTTCTATTGTGAAATATGGCTTCCTTCATATTTTCTTGAATTAACGTACATAGAAATGCAATTTTTACTAGACGTAATTCCTTAGAACATATAATTTGTGATTAAAATACATTTTTCAAACTTTTTCTGTTAAAGATGAGTTTATCTAGCTTACAATTTAGTCTCAGAAATAAATTTTCGACTTATACCGAAGTTTTTAGACTTTTTTGAGTTAACGTATATAAAAGTCAACATTTTTATGAACTCTTTCTTTTTGTGTTGGCTTTGTCTTTCTATTTGATTCAAGATAGATGAAATTTGTTAGGATTTGGAATAGTCCTGCTTGGTCTTTCATCCTTCTTCTATTGTGAAATTTGACTTCCTTCATATATTCTTGAATCAACGTACAAAGAAATGCAATTTTTACTTGATGTACTGCCTTAGAACATATTTATTGTGATTACAGTACATTTTTCAAACTTTTCTGTTAAAGATGAGTTTAACTTGTTTACAGTTTTGTCCCAGAAATCGACTTCCGACTTATAACGAAGAGTGTAGACTTTTTTGAGTTAACGTATAAAAAATTCAACATTTTTATGGACTCTTTATTTTTTTCTTGGCTTTGTCTTTGAATTTGATTCAAATAGCTGAAATTTGTTAGAATTTGGATTAGTTCTAGCTGGTCTTTCATCCTTCTTATATTGTAAAATTTGACTTCCTTCATATTTTCTTGAATCAACGTACACAGAAATGCTATTTTTACCAGGCGTAATGGCTTAGAACATATTAATTGTGATTACAATACATTTTCAAACTTTTTATTTTAAAGGTGAGTTTATCTAGTTTACAATTTAGTCTCAGAAATCAAATTCAGATGTATAACGAAGTGTGTAGACTTTTTTGAGTTAACGTATATAAAATTCAACATTTTTATGAACTCTTTCTTTTTGTGTTGGCTTTGTCTTTCTATTTGGTTCAAGATAGATGAAATTTGTTAGGATTTGGATTAGTTCTTCTTGGTCTTTCATCCTTCTTCTATTGTTATATTTGACTTCCTTCATATTTTCTTGAATCAACGTACATAGAAATGCAATTTTTACTAGACGTACTGCCTTAGAACATATTAATTGTGATTACAATATATTTTTCAAACTTTTTCTGTTAAAGATGAGTTTATCTAGTTTACAATTTAGTCTCAGAAATCAACTTCCGACTTATAACGAAGAGTTTAGACTTTTTTGACTTAACGTATAAAAAATCTAACATTTTTATGAACTCTTTATTTTTGTATTGGCTTTGTCTTTCAATTAGATTCAAATAGATGAAATTTGTTGGAATTTGGATTAGTTCTGCCTGGACTTTTATCCTTCTTCTATTGTGAAATTTGACTTCCTTCATATCTTCTTGAATCAACGTACATTTTTACTAGACGTAATGCCTTAGAACATATTATTTGTGATTACAATACATTTTTCAAAATTGTTTCTGTTAAACATGAGTTTATCTTGTTTATAATTTAGTCTCAGAAATCAACTTCCGACTTATAACAAAGAGTGTAGACTTTTTTGAGTTAACGTATAAAAAATTCAACATTCTTATGAACTCTTTATTTTTGTATTGGCTTTGTCTTTCAATTTGATGCAAATAGAAGAATTTTGTTACAATTTGGATTAGTTCTGGTTGGTGTTTCATCCTTCTTCTATTGTGAAATATGGCTTCCTTCATATTTTCTTGAATTAACGTACATAGAAATGCAATTTTTACTAGACGTAATTCCTTAGAACATATAATTTGTGATTAAAATACATTTTTCAAACTTTTTCTGTTAAAGATGAGTTTATCTAGCTTACAATTTAGTCTCAGAAATAAATTTTCGACTTATACCGAAGTTTTTAGACTTTTTTGAGTTAACGTATATAAAAGTCAACATTTTTATGAACTCTTTCTTTTTGTGTTGGCTTTGTCTTTCTATTTGATTCAAGATAGATGAAATTTGTTAGGATTTGGAATAGTCCTGCTTGGTCTTTCATCCTTCTTCTATTGTGAAATTTGACTTCCTTCATATATTCTTGAATCAACGTACAAAGAAATGCAATTTTTACTTGATGTACTGCCTTAGAACATATTTATTGTGATTACAGTACATTTTTCAAACTTTTCTGTTAAAGATGAGTTTAACTTGTTTACAGTTTTGTCCCAGAAATCGACTTCCGACTTATAACGAAGAGTGTAGACTTTTTTGAGTTAACGTATAAAAAATTCAACATTTTTATGGACTCTTTATTTTTTTCTTGGCTTTGTCTTTGAATTTGATTCAAATAGCTGAAATTTGTTAGAATTTGGATTAGTTCTAGCTGGTCTTTCATCCTTCTTATATTGTAAAATTTGACTTCCTTCATATTTTCTTGAATCAACGTACACAGAAATGCTATTTTTACCAGGCGTAATGGCTTAGAACATATTAATTGTGATTACAATACATTTTCAAACTTTTTATTTTAAAGGTGAGTTTATCTAGTTTACAATTTAGTCTCAGAAATCAAATTCAGATGTATAACGAAGTGTGTAGACTTTTTTGAGTTAACGTATATAAAATTCAACATTTTTATGAACTCTTTCTTTTTGTGTTGGCTTTGTCTTTCTATTTGGTTCAAGATAGATGAAATTTGTTAGGATTTGGATTAGTTCTTCTTGGTCTTTCATCCTTCTTCTATTGTTATATTTGACTTCCTTCATATTTTCTGGAATCAACGTACATAGAAATGCAATTTTTACTAGACGTACTGCCTTAGAACATATTAATTGTGATTACAATATATTTTTCAAACTTTTTCTGTTAAAGATGAGTTTATCTAGTTTACAATTT
Source organism: Papaver somniferum (assembly GCF_003573695.1). NCBI lineage: Eukaryota > Viridiplantae > Streptophyta > Magnoliopsida > Ranunculales > Papaveraceae > Papaver > Papaver somniferum. The sequence continues at coordinate 954,571 of NW_020646082.1, read as the reverse complement.
AGTCTCAGAAATCAACTTCCGACTTATAACGAAGAGTTTAGACTTTTTTGACTTAACGTATAAAAAATCTAACATTTTTATGAACTCTTTATTTTTGTATTGGCTTTGTCTTTCAATTAGATTCAAATAGATGAAATTTGTTGGAATTTGGATTAGTTCTGCCTGGACTTTTATCCTTCTTCTATTGTGAAATTTGACTTCCTTCATATCTTCTTGAATCAACGTACATTTTTACTAGACGTAATGCCTTAGAGCATATTATTTGTGATTACAATACATTTTTCAAATTTTTTCTGTTAATTTAGAACATATTAAAGATGAGTTTAACTAGTTTACAATTTAGTCTCAGAAATCAATTTCAGATGTATAACGAAGTGTGTAGACTTTTTTGAGTGAACGTACATAAATTCAACATTTTTATGAACTCTTTCTTTTTGTGTTGGCATGTCTTTCTATTTGATTCAAGATAGATGAAATTTGTTAGGATTTGGATTAGTTCTTCTGTCTTTCATCCTTCTACTATTGTGAAATTTAACTTCCTTCATATTTTCTTGAATCAACGTACTGCCTTAGAACATATTCATTGTGATTACAATACATTTTTCAAAAACTTTCTGTTAAAGATGAGTTTATCTAGTTTACAATTTAGTCTACGAAATCAACTTCCGACTTATAACGAAGAGTGTAGACTTTTTTGAGATAACATATAAAAAATTCAACATTTTTATGAACTCTTTATTTTTGTATTGGCTTTGTTTTTCAATTTGATTCAAATAGATGAAATTTGTTAGAATTTGGATTAGTTCTGGCTGGTCTTTCATCCTTCTTCTATTGTGAAATTTGACTTCCTTCATATTTTCTTGAATCAACCTACATAGAAATGCAATTTTTACTTGACGTAATGCGTTAGAACATATTATTTGTGATTACAATACATTTTTCAAACATTTTCTGTTAAAGATGAGTTTATCTAGTTTACAATTTAGTCTCAGAATTCAATTTCAGACGTATAACGAAGTGTGTAGATTTTTTAGTTAACATATATAAAATTCAAAATTTTTATGAACACTTTCTTTTCGTGTTGGCTTCGTCTTTCTATTTGATTCAAGATAGATGAAATTTGTTAGGATTTGGATTAGTTCTGCTTGGTCTTTTGTGCTTCTTCTATAGTGAAATTTGACTTCCTTCATATATTCTTGAATCAACGTACATAGAAATGCAATTTTTACTAGACGTACTGCCTTAGAACATATTAATTGTGATTACAATATATTTTTAAAACTTTTTCTGTTAAAGATGAGTTTATCTAGTTTACAATTTAGTCTCAGAAATCAACTTCCGACTTATAACGAAGAGTTTAGACTTTTTTGACTTAACGTATAAAAAATCTAACATTTTTATGAACTCTTTATTTTTGTATTGGCTTTGTCTTTCAATTAGATTCAAATAGATGAAATTTGTTGGAATTTGGATTAGTTCTGCCTGGACTTTTATCCTTCTTCTATTGTGAAATTTGACTTCCTTCATATCTTCTTGAATCAACGTACATTTTTACTAGACGTAATGCCTTAGATCATATTATTTGTGATTACAATACATTTTTCAAACTTGTTTCTGTTAAACATGAGTTTATCTTGTTTATAATTTAGTCTCAGAAATCGACTTCCGACTTATAACGAAGAGTGCAGACTTTTTTGAGTTAACGTATAAAAAATTCAACATTTTTATGGACTCTTTATTTTTTTCTTGGCTTTGTCTTTCAATTTGATTCAAATAGATGAAATTTGTTAGTATTTGGATTAGTTCTAGCTGGTCTTTCATCCTTCTTATATTGTAAAATTTGACTTCCTTCATATTTTCTTGAATCAACGTACACAGAAATGCTATTTTTACCAGGCGTAATGGCTTAGAACATATTAATTGTGATTACAATACATTTTTCAAACTTTTTATTTTAAAGGTGAGTTTATCTAGTTTACAATTTAGTCTCAGAAATCAATTTCAGATGTATAACGAAGTGTGTAGACTTTTTTGAGTAAACATATATAAAATTCAACATTTTTATGAACTCTTTCTTTTTGTGTTGGCTTTGTCTTTCTATTTGGTTCAAGATAGATGAAATTTGTTAGGATTTGGATTAGTTCTTCTTGGTCTTTCATCCTTCTTCTATTGTTATATTTGACTTCCTTCATATATTCTTGAATCAACGTACAAAGAAATGCAATTTTTACTTGATGTACTGCCTCAGAACATATTTATTGTTATTACAGTATATTTTTCAAACTTTTTCTGTTAAAGATGAGTTTAACTAGTTTACAGTTTTGTCCCAGAAATCGACTTCCGACTTATAACGAAGAGTGTAGACTTTTTTGAGTTAACGTATAAAAAATTCAACATTATTATGGACTCTTTATTTTTTTCTTGGCTTTGTCTTTCAATTTGATTCAAATAGATGAAATTTGTTCGAATTTGGATTAGTTCTAGCTGGTCTTTCATCCTTCTTATATTGTAAAATTTGACTTCCTTCATATTTTCTTGAATCAACGTACACAGAAATGCTATTTTTACCAGGCGTAATGGCTTAGAACATATTAATTGTGATTACAATACATTTTTCAAACTTTTTATTTTAAAGGTGAGTTTATCTAGTTTACAATTTAGTCTCAGAAATAAATTTCAGATGTATAACGAAGTGTGTAGACTTTTTTGAGTTAACGTATATAAAATTCAACATTTTTATGAACTCTTTCTTTTTGTGTTGGCTTTGTCTTTCTATTTGGTTCAAGATAGATGAAATTTGTTAGGACTTGGATTAGTTCTTCTTGGTCTTTCATCCTTTTTCTATTGTTATATTTGACTTCCTTCATATTTTCTTGAATTAACGTACATAGAAATGCAATTTTTACTAGACGTACTGCCTTAGAACATATTAATTGTGATTACAATATATTTTTCAAACTTTTTCTGTTAAAGATGAGTTTATCTAGTTTACAATTTAGTCTCAGAAATCAACTTCCGACTTATAACGAAGAGTTTAGACTTTTTTGACTTAACGTATAAAAAATCTAACATTTTTATGAACTCTTTATTTTTGTATTGGCTTTGTCTTTCAATTAGATTCAAATAGATGAAATTTGTTGGAATTTGGATTAGTTCTGCCTGGACTTTTATCCTTCTTCTATTGTGAAATTTGACTTCCTTCATATCTTCTTGAATCAACGTACATTTTTACTAGACGTAATGCCTTAGAACATATTATTTGTGATTACAATACATTTTTCAAACTTGTTTCTGTTAAACATGAGTTTATCTTGTTTATAATTTAGTCTCAGAAATCAACTTCCGACTTATAACAAAGAGTGTAGACTTTTTTGAGTTAACGTACAAAAAATTCAACATTCTTATGAACTCTTTATTTTTGTATTGGCTTTGTCTTTCAATTTGATGCAAATAGAAGAATTTTGTTACAATTTGGATTAGTTCTGGTTGGTCTTTCATCCTTCTTCTATTGTGAAATATGGCTTCCTTCATATTTTCTTGAATTAACGTACATAGAAATGCAATTTTTACTAGACGTAATTCCTTAGAACATATAATTTGTGATTAAAATACATTTTTCAAACTTTTTCTGTTAAAGATGAGTTTATCTAGCTTACAATTTAGTCTCAGAAATAAATTTTCGACTTATACCGAAGTTTTTAGACTTTTTAGAGTTAACGTATATAAAAGTCAACATTTTTATGAACTCTTTATTTTTGTGTTGGCTTTGTCTTTCTTTTGATTCATGATAGATGAAATTTGTTAGGATTTGGAATAGTTCTGCTTGGTCTTTCATCCTTCTTCTATTGTGAAATTTGACTTCCTTCATATATTCTTGAATCAACGTACAAAGAAATGCAATTTTTACTTGATGTACTGCCTTAGAACATATTTATTGTGATTACAGTACATTTTTCAAACTTTTCCGTTAAAGATGAGTTTAACTAGTTTACAGTTTTGTCCCAGAAATCGACTTCCGACTTATAACGAAGAGTGTAGACTTTTTTGAGTTAACGTATAAAAAATTCAACATTTTTATGGACTCTTTATTTTTTTCTTGGCTTTGTCTTTGAATTTGATTCAAATAGCTGAAATTTGTTAGAATTTGGATTAGTTCTAGCTGGTCTTTCATCATTCTTATATTGTAAAATTTGACTTCCTTCATATTTTCTTGAATCAACGTACACAGAATTGCTATTTTTACCAAGCGTAATGGCTTAGAACATATTAATTGTGATTACAATACATTTTTCAAACTTTTTATTTTAAAGGTGAGTTTATCTAGTTTACAATTTAGTCTCAGAAATCAAATTCAGATGTATAACGAAGTGTGTAGACTTTTTTGAGTTAACGTATATAAAATTCAACATTTTTATGAACTCTTTCTTTTTGTGTTGGCTTTGTCTTTCTATTTGGTTCAAGATAGATGAAATTTGTTAGGATTTGGATTAGTTCTTCTTGGTCTTTCATCCTTCTTCTATTGTTATATTTGACTTCCTTCATATTTTCTTGAATCAACGTACATAGAAATGCAATTTTTACTAGACGTACTGCCTTAGAACATATTAATTGTGATTACAATATATTTTTCAAACTTTTTCTGTTAAAGATGAGTTTATCTAGTTTACAATTTAGTCTCAGAAATCAACTTCCGACTTATAACGAAGAGTTTAGACTTTTTTGACTTAACGTATAAAAAATCTAACATTTTTATGAACTCTTTATTTTTGTATTGGCTTTGTCTTTCAATTAGATTCAAATAGATGAAATTTGTTGGAATTTGGTTTGTTCTGCCTGGACTTTTATCCTTCTTCTATTGTGAAATTTGACTTCCTTCATATCTTCTTGAATCAACGTACATTTTTACTAGACGTAATGCCTTAGAGCATATTATTTGTGATTACAATACATTTTTCAAACTTTTTCTGTTAATTTAGAACATATTAAAGATGAGTTTAACTAGTTTACAATTTAGTCTCAGAAATCAATTTCAGATGTATAACGAAGTGTGTAGACTTTTTTGAGTGAACGTACAAAAATTCAACAATTTTATGAACTCTTTCTTTTTGTGTTGGCATGTCTTTCTATTTGATTCAAGATAGATGAAATTTGTTAGGATTTGGATTAGTTCTTCTGTCTTTCATCCTTCTTCTATTGTGAAATTTGACTTCCTTCATATTTTCTTGAATCAACGTACTGCCTTAGAACATATTCATTGTGATTACAATACATTTTTCAAAAACTTTCTGTTAAAGATGAGTTTATCTAGTTTACAATTTAGTCTACGAAATCAACTTCCGACTTATAACGAAGAGTGTAGACTTTTTTGAGATAACATATAAAAAATTCAACATTTTTATGAACTCTTTATTTTTGTATTGGCTTTGTTTTTCAATTTGATTCAAATAGATGAAATTTGTTAGAATTTGGATTAGTTCTGGCTGGTCTTTCATCCTTCTTCTATTGTGAAATTTGACTTCCTTCATATTTTCTTGAATCAACCTACATAGAAATGCAATTTTTACTTGACGTAATGCATTAGAACATATTATTTGTGATTACAATACATTTTTCAAACATTTTCTGTTAAAGATGAGTTTATCTAGTTTACAATTTAATCTCAGAATTCAATTTCAGACGTATAACGAAGTGTGTAGATTTTTAGTTAACATTTTTATGAACACTTTCTTTTCGTGTTGGCTTTGTCTTTCTATTTTATTCATGATAGATGAAATTTGTTAGGATTTGGATTAGTTCTGCTTGGTCTTTTGTGCTTCTTCTATAGTGAAATTTGACTTCCTTCATATATTCTTGAATCAACGTACATAGAAATGCAATTTTTACTAGACGTACTGCCTTAGAACATATTAATTGTGATTACAATATATTTTTCAAACTTTTTCTGTTAAAGATGAGTTTATCTAGTTTACAATTTAGTCTCAGAAATCAACTTCCGACTTATAACGAAGAGTGTAGACTTTTTTGAGTTAACGTATATAAAACTCAACATTTTTATGAACTCTTTCTTTTTGTGTTGGCTTTGTCTTTCTATTTGATTCAAGATAGATGAAATTTGTTAGGATTTGGATTAGTTGTTCTTGGTCTTTCATCCTTCTTCTATTGTGAATTTTGACTTCCTTCATATCTTCTTGAATCAACGTACATTTTTACTAGACGTAATGCCTTAGAACATATTATTTGTGATTACAATACATTTTTCAAACTTGTTTCTGTTAAACATGAGTTTATCTTGTTTATAATTTAGTCTCAGAAATCGACTTCCGACTTATAACGAAGAGTGTAGACTTTTTTGAGTTAACGTATAAAAAATTCAACATTTTTATGGACTCTTTATTTTTTTCTTGGCTTTATCTTTCAATTTGATTCAAATAGATGAAATTTGTTAGAATTTGGATTAGTTCTAGCTGGTCTTTCATCCTTCTTATATTGTAAAATTTGACTTCCTTCATATTTTCTTGAATCAACGTACACAGAAATGTTATTTTTACCAGGCGTAATGGCTTAGAACATATTAATTGTGATTACAATACATTTTTCAAACTTTTTATTTTAAAGGTGAGTTTATCTAGTTTACAATTTAGTCTCAGAAATCAATTTCAGATGTATAACGAAGTGTGTAGACTTTTTTGAGTTAACGTATATAAAATTCAACATTTTTATGAACTCTTTCTTTTTGTGTTGGCTTTGTCTTTCTATTTGGTTCAAGATAGATGAAATTTGTTAGGATTTGGATTAGTTCTTCTTGGTATTTCATCCTTCTTCTATTGTTATATTTGACTTCCTTCATATTTTCTTTAATCAACGTACATAGAGATGCAATTTTTACTAGACGTACTGCCTTAGAACATATTAATTGTGATTACAATATATTTTTCAAACTTTTTCTGTTAAAGATGAGTTTATCTAGTTTACAATTTAGTCTCAGAAATCAACTTCCGACTTATAACGAAGAGTTTAGACTTTTTTGACTTAACGTATAAAAAATCTAACATTTTTATGAACTCTTTATTTTTGTATTGGCTTTGTCTATCAATTAGATTCAAATAGATGAAATTTGTTGGAATTTGGATTAGTTCTGCCTGGACTTTCATCCTTCTTCTATTGTGAAATTTGACTTCCTTCATATATTCTTGAATCAACGTACATAGAAATGCAATTTTTACTAGACGTACTGCCTTAGAAAATATTTATTGTGATAACAACACATTTTTCAAACTTTTTCTGTTAAAGATGAGTTTATCTTGTTTACAATTTAGTCTCAGATATCAACTTCCGACTTATAAAAAAGAGTGTAGACTTTTTTGAGTTAACGTATAAAAATTCAACATTTTTATGGACTCTTTATTTTTTTCTTGGCTTTGTCTTTCAATTTGATTCAAAGAGATGAAATTTGTTAGAATTTGTATTAGATCTAGCTGGTCTTTCATCCTTCTTATATTGTAAAATTTGACTTCCTTCATATTTTCTTGAATCAACGTACACAGAAATGCTATTTTTACCAGGCGTAATGGCTTAGAACATATTAATTGTGATTACAATACATTTTTCAAACTTTTTATTTTAAAGGTGAGTTTATCTAGTTTACAATTTAGTCTCAGAAATCAATTTCAGATGTATAACGAAGTGTGTAGACTTTTTTAAGTTAACATATATAAAATTCAACATTTTTATGAACTCTTTCTTTTTGTGTTGGCTTTGTCTTTCTATTTGGTTCAAGATAGATGAAATTTGTTAGGATTTGGATTAGCTCTTCTTGGTCTTTCATCCTTCTTCTATTGTTATATTTGACTTCCTTCATATTTTCTTGAATCAACGTACATAGAAATACAATGTTTACTAGACGTACTGCCTTAGAACAAATTAATTGTGATTACAATATATTTTTCAAACTTTTTCTGTTAAAGATGAGTTTATCTAGTTTACAATTTAGTCTCAGAAATCAACTTCCGACTTATAACGAAGAGTTTAGACTTTTTTGACTTAACGTATAAAAAATCTAACATTTTTATGAACTCTTTATTTTTGTATTGGCTTTGTCTTTCAATTAGATTCAAATAGATGAAATTTGTTGGAATTTGGATTAGTTCTGCCTGGACTTTTATCCTTCTTCTATTGTGAAATTTGACTTCCTTCATATCTTCTTGAATCAACGTACATTTTTACTAGACGTAATGCCTTAGAACATATTATTTGTGATTACAATACATTTTTCAAACTTGTTTCTGTTAAACATGAGTTTATCTTGTTTATAATTTAGTCTCAGAAATCAACTTCCGACTTATAACAAAGAGTGTAGACTTTTTTGAGTTAACGTATAAAAAGTTCAACATTCTTATGAACTCTTTATTTTTGTATTGGCTTTGTGTTTCAATTTGATTCAAATAGAAGAATTTTGTTACAATTTGGATTAGTTCTGGTTGATTTGGATTAGTTCAAGAATATATTGTAATCAAGAATGTATTGTAATCACAACTAATATGTACGTCTAGTAAAAATTGCATTTCGTCTAGTAAAAATTGTAATCACAACTAATATGTAATCACAACTAATATGTATTGTAATCACAACTAATCACAACTAATATGTGATTACAAGAATGTATTGTGATAAAAACTAATATGTTCTAAGGCAGTACGTCTAGTAAAAATTGCATTTCTATGTACGTTGATTCAAGAATATATGAAGGAAGTCAAATTTCACAATAGAAGAAGGACGAAAGACCAAGCAGAACTAATCCAAATCCTAACAAATTTCTCTATCTTGAATCAAATAGAAAGACAAAGCCAACACAAAAACAAAGTGTTCATAAAAATGTTGAATTTTATATATGTTAACTCAAAAAGTCTACACACTTCGTTATACGTCTGAAATTGATTTCTGAGACTAAATTGTAAACCAGATAAACTCATCTTTAACAGAAAAAGTTTGAAAAATATATTGTAATTACAAATAATATGTTCTAAGGTATTCCGTCTAGTAAAAATTGCATTTTTATGTACGTTGATTCAAGAAAATATGAAGGCACTCAAATTTCACAATAGAAGAAAGATGAAAGACCAGCCAGAACTAATCCAAATCCTAACAAATTCCATCTATATTGAATCAAATAGAAAGACAAAGCCTACACAAAAAGAAAGAGTTCATAAAAATGTTGAATTTTATATACGTTAACTCAAAAAAGTCTACACACTTCTTTATACGTCTGAAATTGATTTCTGAAACTTAATTTTAAACTAGATAAACTCATCTTTAAGAGAAAAAGTTTGAAAAATGTATTCACAAATAATATGTTCTAAGGCATTACGTCTAGTAAAAATTGCATTTCTATGTACGTTGATTCAAGAAAATATGAAGGAAGTCAAATTTCACAATATAAGAAGGATGAAAGACCAGCCAGAACTAATCCAAATTCTAACAAATTTCATCTATATGAATTAAATTGAAAAACAAGGCCAATACAAAAATAAAGAGTTCATAAAAATGTTGAATTTTTTATACGTTAACTCAAAAATGTCTACACTCTTCGTTATAAGTCGGAAGTCGATTTCCGAGACTAAATTGTAAATTAGATAAACTCATCTTTAACAGAAAAAGTTTGAAAAATGTATTGTAATCACAATTAATATGTTCTAAGGAAGTACGTCTAGTAAAATTGCTTTTCTATGTACGTTCATTCAAGAATATATGAAGGAAGTCAAATTTCACTATAGAAGAAGGACGAAAGACCAAGAAGAACTAATCCAAATCCTACAAATTTCATCTATCTTGAATCAAATAGAAAGACAAAGCCAACACAAATAGAAAGAGTTCATAAAAATGTTAAGTTTTACGTACGTTAACTCAAAAAAGTCTACACACTTCGTTATAAGTCTGAAATTGATTTCTAAAACTAAATTGTAAACTGGATAAACTCGTCTTTAACAGAAAAAGGTTGAAAAATGTATTGTAATCACAATGAATATGTTCTAAGGCAGTACGTCTAGTAAAAATTGCATTTCGATGTACGTTGATTCAAGAATATATGAAGGAAGTCAAATTTCACAATATAAGAAGGATGAAAGACCAGCCAGAACTAATCCAAATTCTAACAAATTTCATCTATTTGAATCAAATTGAAAGACAAAGCCAATGAAAAAATAAAGAGTTCATAAAAATGTTGAATTTTTTATACGTTAACTCAAAAAAGTCTACAATCTTCGTTATAAGTCGGAAGTCGATTTCCGAGACTAAATTGTAAACTAGATAAACTCATCTTTAACAGAAAAAGTTTGAAAAATGTATTGTAATCACAATTAATATGTTCTAAGGAAGTACGTCTAGTAAAAATTACATTTCTATGTACTTTGATTCAAGAATATATGAAGGAAGTCAAATTTAACTATAGAAGAAGGACGAAATACCAAGAAGAACTAATCCAAATCCTAACAAATTTCATATATCTTGAATCAAATAGAAAGACAAAGCCTACACAAAAAGAAATAGTTCATAAAAATGTTGAATTTTATATATGTTAACTCAAAAAAGTCTACACACTTCTTTATACATCTGAAATTGATTTCTGAAACTTAATTGTAAACTAGATAAACTCATCTTTAAGAGAAAAAGTTTGAAAAATGTATTCACAAATAATATGTTCTATGGCATTACCTCTAGTAAAAAATTGCATTTCTATGTACGTTGGTTCAAGAAAATATGAAGGAAATCAAATTCCACAATATAAGAAGGATGAAAGACCAGCCATAACTAATCCAAGTTCTAACAAATTTCATCTATTTGAATCAAATTGATAAACAAAGCCAATGCAAAAATAAAGAGTTCATAAAAATGTTGAATTTTGTATACGTTAACTCAAAAAAGTCTACACTCTTCGTTATAAGTCGGAAGTCGATTTCCGAGACTAAATTGTAAACTAGATAAACTCATCTTTAACAGAAAAAGTTTGAAAAATGTATTTTAATCACAATTAATATGTTCTAAGGAAGTACGTCTAGTAAAAATTGCATTTCTATGTACGTTGATTCAAGAATATATGAAGGAAGTCAAATTTCACTATAGAAGAAGGACGAAAGACCAAGCAGAACTAATCCAAATCCTAACGAATTTCATCTATCTTGAATCAAATAGAAAGACAAAACCAACACAAAAAGAAAGAGTTCATAAAAATATTGAATTTTATATAAGTTAATCAAAAAGGTCTACACACTTCGTTATAAGTCTGAAATTGATTTCTGAAACTAAATTGTAAACTAGATAAACTCAACAGAAAAAGTTTGAAAAATGTTTTTTTGCTAGGTCAAAATGGTTTATTTAAGCAAAAAAACGTAATTACAAGAATTATAAAATGGGAGGCTCAAGGCCTCCCTACCCCCATAAACCAAAAGGGCAAAAAAAAATTAAAACACATAAAATAAGCTCCTAAACACTTAAAAACAACATAAAGAAGAAAACTAGGTAAATTTGAAACGTTTTCGCCCCTTATTTCCAAATCTAAAATTCTTCTTCTTGGGAATGAGACCAGCAATAATTTGAGTCAAATCATAGTCACCATTAGTCTCTTTGTAATCATCTTCATAATCAGCATAAGTTTCAACATAGTCACAATTCTCTTCATTTTCATCTGAAGCATAATTACCACCCGGAACAAGCTTAATAGGAGACTGAGCTTTCTTCTTAGTTAACATTATATCTAGTTGCTCTTTTTTTTTTCCTTGAAATAGTCTTGTCTATAAACTGGATCTCTAATGAATTTAGCACGCACTCCATCAATCTATCTTAAATAGTCTTGAAAAATGTATTGTAATCACAAATAATATGTTCTAAGGCATTACGTCTAGTGAAAATTGCATTTCTATGTACGTTGATTCAAGAAAATATGAAGGAAGTCGAATTTCACAATATAAGAAAGATGAAATACCAGCCAGAACTAATCCAAATTCTAACAAATTTCATCTATTTGAATTAAATTGAAAGACAAAGCCAATACAAAATTAAAGAGTTCATAAAAATGTTGAATTTTTTATACGTTAACTCAAAATAGTCTACACTCTTCGTTATAAGTCGGAAGTTGATTTCTGAGACTAAATTGTAAACTAGATAAACTCATTTTTAATAGAAAAAGTTTGAAAAATGTATTGTAATCACAACAAATATGTTCTCAGGTAGTACGTCTAGTAAAAATTGCATTTCTATGTACGTTGATTCAAGAATATATGAAGGAAGTCAAATTTCACAATAGAAGAAGGACGAAAGACCAAGCAGAACTAATCCAAATCCTAGCACATTTCTCTTTCTTGAATCAAATAGAAAGACAAAGCCAACTCAAAAACAAAGTGTTCATAAAAATGTTGAATTTTATATATGTTAACTCAAAAAGTCTACACACTTCGTTATACGTCTGAAATTGATTTCTGAGACTAAATTGTAAACTAGATAAACTCATCTTTAAAAGAAAAGTTTGAAAAATGTATTGTAATTACAAATAATATGTTCTAAGGCATTCCGTCTAGTAAAAATTGCATTTTTTATGTACGTTGATTCAACAAAATATGAAGGAAGTAAAATTTCACAATATAAGAAGGATGAAATACCAGCCAGAACTAATCCAAATTCTAACAAATTTTATCTATTTGAATTAAATTGAAAGACAAAGCCAATACAAAATTAAAGAGTTCATAAAAATGTTGAATTTTTTATACGTTAACTCAAAATAGTCTACACTCTTCGATATAAGTCGGAAGTTGATTTCTGAGACTAAATTGTAAACTAGATAAACTCATTTTTAATAGAAAAAGTTTGAAAAATGTATTGTAATCACAACTAATATGTTCTCAGGTAGTACGTCTAGTAAAAATTGCATTTCTATGTACGTTGATTCAAGAATATATGAAGGAAGTCAAATTTCACAATAGAAGAAGGACGAAAGACCAAGCAGAACTAATCCAAATCCTAGCACATTTCTCTTTCTTGAATCAAATAGAAAGACAAAGCCAACTCAAAAACAAAGTGTTCATAAAAATGTTGAATTTTATATATGTTAACTCAAAAAGTCTACACACTTCGTTATACGTCTGAAATTGATTTCTGAGACTAAATTGTAAACTAGATAAACTCATCTTTAACAGAAAAGTTTGAAAAATGTATTGTAATTACAAATAATATGTTCTAAGGCATTCCGTCTAGTAAAAATTGCATTTTTTATGTACGTTGATTCAAGAAAATATGAAGGAAGTAAAATTTCACAATATAAGAAGGATGAAATACCAGCCAGAACTAATCCAAATTCTAACAAATTTTATCTATTTGAATTAAATTGAAAGACAAAGCCAATACAAAATTAAAGAGTTCATAAAAATGTTGAATTTTTTATACGTTAACTCAAAATTGTCTACACTCTTCGTTATACGTTTGAAATTGGTTTCTGAGACTAAATTGTAAACTAGATAAACTCATCTTTAACAGAAAAAGTTTGAAAAATGTATCGTAATTACAAATAATATGTTCTAAGGCATTCCGTCTAGTAAAAATTGCATTTTTATGTACGTTGATTCAAGAAAATATGAAGGATGACAAGTTTCACAATAGAAGAAGGATGAAAGACCAAGAAGAACTAATCCAAATCCTAACAAATTTCATCTATCTTGAATCAAATAGAAAGACAAAGCCTACACAAAAAGAAAGAGTTCATAAAAATGTTGAATTTTTTATACGTTAACTCAAAAAAGTCTACACACTTCTTTATACGTCTAAAATTGATTTCTGAAACTTAATTGTAAACTAGATAAACTCATCTTTAAGAGAAAAAGTTTGAAAAATGTATTCACAAATAATCTGTTATACGCATTACGTCTAGTAAAAATTGCATTTCTATGTACGTTGATTCAAGAAAATATGAAGGAAGTCAAATTTCACGATATAAGAAGGATGAAAGACCAGCAAAAACTAATCCAAATTCTAACAAATTTCATCTATTTGAATCTAATTGAAAGACAAAGCCAATGCAAAAATAAAGAGTTCATAAAAATGTTGAATTTTGTATACGTTAATTCAAAATAGTCTACACTCTTCGTTATAAGTCGGAAGTTGATTTCTGAGACTAAATTGTAAACTAGATAAACTCATTTTTAATAAAAAAAGTTTGAAAAACTTATTGTAATCACACCTAATATGTTCTAAGGCAGTACGTCTAGTAAAAATTGCATTTCTATGTACGTTGATTCAAGAATATATGAAGGAAGTCAAATTTCACAATAGAAGAAGGACGAAAGACCAAGCAGAACTAATCCAAATCCTAGCACATTTCTTTATCTTGAATCAAATAGATAGACAAAGCCAACTCAAAAACAAAGTGTTCATAAAAATATTGAATTTTATATATGTTAACTCAAAAAGTCTACACACTTTGTTATACGTCTGAAATAGATTTCTGAGACTAAATTGTAAATTAGATAAACTCATCTTTAACAGAAAAAGTTTGAAAAATGTATTGTAATTACAAATAATATGTTCTAAGGCATTCCGTCTAGTAAAAATTGCATTTTTATGTACGTTGATTCAAGAAAATATGAAGGCAGTCAAATTTCACAATAGAAGAAGGATGAAAGAACATGAAGAACTAATCCAAATCCTAACAAATTTCATCTATCTTGAATCAAATAGAAAGACAAAGCCTACACAAAAAGAAAGAGTTCATTAAAATGTTGAATGTTTTATACGTTAACTCAAAAAAGTCTACACACTTCTTTATACGTCTGAAATTGATTTCTGAAACTTAATTGTAAACTAGATAAACTCATCTTTAAGAGAAAAAGTTTGAAAAATGTATTCACAAATAATATGTTCTACGCATTACGTCTAGTAAAAATTGCATTTCTATGTACGTTGATTCAAGAAAATATGAAGGAAGTCAAATTTCACCATATAAGAAGGATGAAAGACCAGCCAAAACTAATCCAAATTCTAACAAATTTCATCTATTTGAATCAAATTGAAAGACAAAGCCAATGAAAAAATAAAGAGTTCATAAAAATGCTGAATTTTTTTATACGTTAACTCAAAATAGTCTACACTCTTCGTTATAAGTCGGAAGTTGATTTCTGAGACTAAATTGTAAACTAGATAAACTCATTTTTAATAGAAAAAGTTCGAAAAATGTATTGTAATCACACCTAATATTTTCTAAGGCAGTACGTCTAGTAAAAATTGCATTTTTTATGTACGTTGATTCAAGAATCTATGAAGGAAGTCAAATTTCACAATAGAAGAAGGACGAAAGACCAAGCAGAACTAATCCAAATCCTAACACATTTCTCTATATTGAATCAAATAGAAAGACAAAGCCAACACAAAAACAAAGTGTTCATAAAAATGTTAAATTTTATATATGTTAACTCAAAAAGTCTGCACACTTCGTTATACGTCTGAAATTGATTTCTGAGACTAAATTGTAAACTAGATAAACTCTTCTTTAACAGAAAAAGTTTGAAAAATGTATTGTAATTACAAATAATATGTTCTAAGGCATTTCGTCTAGTAAAAATTGCATTTTTATGTACGTTGATTCAAGAAAATATGAAGGCAGTCAAATTTCACAATAGAAGAAGGATGAAAGACCATGAAGAACTAATCCAAATACTAACAAATTTCATCTATCTTGAATCAAATAGAAAGACAAAGCCAATACAAAAATAAAGAGTTTATAAAAATGTTGAATTTTTTATACGTTAACTCAAATAAGTCTATACTCTTTGTTATAAGTCGGAAGTTGATTTCTGAGACTAAATTGTAAACAAGATAAACTCATCTTTAGCAGAAAAAGTTTGGGGCGAGAAATTTTGCTTGTGAAGTGGTTGTGGCGATGTGTGTTGGTCTTGGAATTATTTCTAATTATATGGCGGAGTTGTATAGCATTCTGATTGGTTTAGAATGGACAGTTCAATGGGGATACCGGGATGTTCTAGTGCGGACTGATTCATCAAGTGTCATAACAGCTTTGGAAGGGGATTCTATTCCTTGGTTTGCTAGACAGAGATGGTATGATGTAAAGGGCAATAAACTTTGTGCACACGTACCGTGAAGCCAATTTCGCAGCTGACAAGATGGCGAAGACTGGTTGCTTATATGTTAACTCAAAAAGTCTACGCATTTCTTTATACGTCTGAAATTGATTTCTGAGACTAAATTGTAAACTAGATAAACTCATCTTTAACAGAAAAAGTTTGAAAATGTATTGTAATCACAAATAATATGTTCTAAGGCATTACGTCTAGTAAAAATTGCATTTTATGTACGTTGATTCAAGAAAATATGAAGGAAGTGAAATTTCACAATATAAGAAGGATGAAAGACCATAAAGAACTAATCCAAATCCTAACAAATTTCATCTATCTTGAATCAAATAGAAAGACAAAGCCAGTGCAAAAATAAAGAGTTCATAAAAATGTTGAATTTTTTATACGTTAACTCAAAAAAGTCTACACTCTTCGTTATAAGTCGGAAGTTGATTTCTGAGACTAAATTGTAAACTATATAAACTCATCTTTAATAGAAAAATTTTAAAAATGTATTGTAATCACAATTAATATGTTCTAAGGCAGTACGTCGAGTAAAAATTGCATTTCTATGTACGTTGATTCAAGAATATATGAAGGAAGTCAAATTTCACAATAGAAGAAGGACGAAAGACCAACCAGAACTAATCCAAATCCTAACAAATTTCTCTATCTTGAATTAAATTAAAAGACAAAGAAAAAACAAAAATATAGAGTTCATAAAGGTATTGTAATTACAATTTAACATATCTTTAACATAAAAAGTTTCCAAAAATGTATTGTAATTACAATTAACAATTTCTAAGGCAATACGTCTAGTAAAAATTGCATTTCTATGTACGTTGATTCAAGAAAATATGAAGAAAGTCAAATTTCACAATAGAAGAAGGATGAAAGACCAAGAAGAACTAATCCAAATCCTAACAAATTTCATCTATCTTGAATCAATTAGAAAGACAAAGCCAACACAAAAAGAAAGAGTTCATAAAAATGTGGAGTTTTATATACGTTAACTCAAAAAAGTATACACACTTCGTTATAAGTCTGGAATTGATTTCTAAAACTAAATGGTAAATTGGATAAACTCATCTTTAACAGAAAAAGTTTGAAAAATGTATTGTAATCACAATGAATATGTTCTAAGGCAGTACGTCTAGTAAAAATTGCATTTCTATGTACGCTGATTCAAGAATATATGAAGGAAGTCAAATTTCACTATAGAAGAAGGACGAAAGACCAAGCAGAACTAATCCAAATCCTAACGAATTTCATCTATCTTTAATCAAATAGAAAGACAAAACCAACACAAAAAGAAAGAGTTCATAAAAATATTGAAATTTATATAAGTTAACTCAAAAAGGTCTACACACTTCGTTATAAGTATGACATTGATTTCTGAAACTAAATTTTAAACTAGATAAACTCAACAGAAAAAGTTTTAAAATGTTTTTCTTTCCTAGGTCAAAATGGTTTATTAAAGCAAAAAAACGTAACTACAAGAATTGTAAAATGGGAGGCTCAAGGCCTCCCTACCCCCATAAACCAAAGGGGCAAAAAAAAATTAAAACACATAAATATAAGCTCCTAAACACTTAAAAACAACATAAAGAAGAAAACTAGGTAAATTACAAACGTTTTCCAAATCTAAAATTCTTCTTCTTGGGAATGAGACCAGCAATAATTTGAGGCAAATCATAGTCACCATAAGTCTCTTTGTAATCATCTTAATAATCAGCATAAGTTTCAACATAGTCACAATTCTCTTCATTTTCATCTGAAGCATAATTACCACCCGGAACAAGCTTAATAGGAGATTGAGCTTTCTTCTTAGTTAACATTATATCTAGTTGGTCTTTTTTTTCCTTGAAATAGTCTTGTCCATAAACTGGATCTCTAATGAATTTAGCACGCACTTCATCAATCTATCTGAAATAGTCTTGAAAAATGTATTGTAATCACAAATAATATGTTCTAAGGCATTACGTCTAGTGAAAATTGCATTTCTATGTACATTGATTCAAGAAAATATGAAGGAAGTCAAATTTCACAAGATAAGAAAGATGAAAGACCAGCCAGAACTAATCCAAATTCTAACAAATTTCATCTATTTGAATCAAATTGAAAGACAAAGCCAATACAAAATTAAAGAGTTCATAAAAATGTTGAATTTTTTATACGTTAACTCAAAATAGTCTACACTATTCGTTATAAGTCGGAAGTTGATTTCTGAGACTAAATTGTAAACTAGATAAACTCATTTTTAATAGAAAAAGTTTGAAAAATGTATTGTAATCACAACTAATATGTTCTAAGGCAGTACCTCTAGTAAAAATTGCATTTCTATGTACGTTGATTCAAGAATATATGAAGGAATTTAAATTTCACAATAGAAGAATGACGAAAGACCAAGCAGAACTAATCCAAATCCTAACACATTTCTCTATCTTGAATCAAATAGAAAGACAAAGCCAACACAAAAACAAAGTGTTCATAAAAATGTTGAATTTTATATATGTTAACTCAAAAAGTCTACACACTTCGTTATAAGTCGGATATTGATTTCTGAGACTAAATTGTAAACAAGATAAATTCATCTTTAACAGAAAAAGTTTGAAAAATGTATTGTAATCACAATAAATATCTTCTAAGCCATTACGTCTAGTAAAAATTGCATTTCTGTGTACGTTGATTCAAGAAAATATGAAGGAAGTCAAATTTCACAATATAAGAAGGATGAAAGATCATGCAAACTAATCAAAATCCTAACAAATTTCATCTTTCTTGAATCAAATAGAAAGACAAATCATCACAAAAAGAAAGAGTTCATAAAAATGTTAAATTTTATATACCTTAACTCAAAAAAGTCTACACACTTCGTTATAAGTCAGAAATTTTTGAATAATCTGTAAACTAGATAAACTCATCTTTAACAGAAAAAGCTTGAAAAGAAGGATGAAAGACCAAGCAGAATTAATCTAATTCCTAACAAATTTCACCTCTCTTGAATCAAATAGAAAGACAAAGCCAACACAAAAATAAAGAGTTCATAAAAATGTTGAATTTTTTATACGTTAACTCAAAAAAGTGTACACACTTCGTTATAAGTCTGAAATTGATTTTCTGAAACTAAATTGTAAACTAGATAAACTCATCTTTAACTGAAAAAGTTTGAAAAATATATTGTAATCACAAATAATATGTTCTAAGGCATTACATCTAGTAAAAATTGCATTTTTATGTACGTTGATTCAAGAAAATATGAAGGAAGTCAAATTTTAAAAAGAAGAAGGTTGAAAGACCAAGCATAACTAATCCAAATCCTAACAAATTTCATCTATCTTGAATCATATAGAAAGACAATGCCAATACAAAAATAAAGAGTTCATTAAAATGTTGAATCTTATATACGTTAACTCAAAAAAGTCTACACTCTTCGTTATAAGTCGGAAATTGATTTCTAAGACTAAATTTTAAACTAGATAAACTCAAATTTAGCAGAAGAAGTTTGAAAAATGTATTGTAATCACAATTATTATGTTCTAAGGCAATAAGTTGATTCAAGAAAATATGAAAGAAGTCAAATTTCAAAATAGAAGAAGGTTGAAAGACCAAGCATAACTAATCCAAATCCTAACAAATTTCATCTATCTTGAATCATATAGAAAAACAAAGCCAACACAAAAACAAAGAGTTCATAAAACGTTTAATTTTATATACTTTAACTCAAAAAAGTCAACAAACTTCGGTATAAGTCGGGAATTCAGTTCTGAGACTAATCTGTAAACTAGATAAACTCATCTTTCACAGAAAAAGTTTGAAAAGAAGGATGAAAGACCAAGCAGAATTAATCTAATTCCTAACAAATTTCACCTCTCTTGAATCAAATAGAAAGACAAAGCCAACACAAAAAGAAAGAGTTCATAAAAATATTGAATTTTATATACGTTAACTCAAAAAATTATACACATTTCGTTATAAGTCAGAAATTGATTTCTGAGACTAAATTGTAAATTAGATAAACTCATCTTTAACTGAAAAAGTTTGAAAAATGTATTGTAATCACAAATAATATGTTCTAAGGCATTACTTCTGCTAAAAATTGCTTTTCTATGTACGTTGATTCAAGAAAATATGAAGGAAGTTAAACTTCACAATAGAAGAAGGATGAAAGACCATGCAGAACTAATCCAAATCCTAAAAAATTTCATCTATCTTGAATCAAATAGAAAGACAAATCCAACACAAAAAGAAAGAGTTCAAAAAAATGTTGAATTTTATATACGTTAACTAAAAAAAGTCTACACATTTCGTTATAAGTCGGAAATTGATTTCTGAGACTAAATTGTAAACTAGATAATCTCATCTTTAACAGAAAAAGTTTGAAAAATGTATTTTAATTACAATTAATATGTTCTAAGGCAATATGCCTAGTAAAAATTACATTTCTATGTACGTTGATTCATGAAAATATGAAGGAAGTCAAATTTCACTATAGAAGAAGGATGAAAGACCATGCAGAACTCATCCAAATCCTAACAAATTTCATCTATCTTAAATCAAATAGAAAGACAAAGCCAACACAAAAAGAAAGAGTTCATAAAAATGTTGAATTTAATATACGTTAACTCAAAAAAGTCTACACACTTCGTTATAAGTCGGAAATTGATTTCTGAGACTAAATTGTAAACTAGATAAACTCATTTTGACAAAAAAAATTTGAAAAATGTATTGTAATTACAATTAATATGTTCTAAGGCAATACGTCTAGTAAAAATTGAATTTCTATGTACGTTGATTCAAGTAAATATGAAGGAAGTCAAATTTCACAATAGAAGAAGGATGAAAGACCATGCAAAACTAATCCAAATCCTAACAAATTTCATCTATCTTGAATCAAATAGAAAGACAAAGCCATCACAAAAAGAAAGAGTTCATAAAAATGTTGAATTTTATATACGTTAACTCAAAAAAGTCTACACACTTCGTTATAAGTCGGAAATTGATTTCTGAGACTAAATTGTAAACCAGATAAACTCATCTTTGACAGAAAAGTTTGAAAAATGTATTGTAATTATAATTAATACGTTCTAAGGCAATACGTCTAGTAAAAATTGCATTTCTATGTACGTTGATTCAAGTAAATATGAAGGAAGTCAAATTTCACAATAGAAGAAGGATGAAAGAACATGCAGAACTAACCCAAATCCTAACAAATTTCATCTATCTTGAATCAAATAGAAATACAAAGCCAACACAAAAAGAAAGAGTTCATAAAAATGTTAAATTTAATATACGTTAACTCAAAAAAGTCTACACACTTCGTTATAAGTCGGAAATTGATTTATGAGACTAAATTGTAAACTAGATAAACTCATCTTTGACAGAAAAGTTTGAAAAATGTATTGTAATTACAATTAATACGTTCTAAGGCAATACGTCTAGTAAAAATTGCATTTCTATGTACGTTGATTCAAGTAAAAATGAAGGAAGTCAAATTTCACAATAGAATAAGGAGGAAAGACTATGCAGAACTAACCCAAATCCTAACAAATTTCATCTATCTTGAATCAAATAGAAATACAAAGCCAACACAAAAAGAAAGAGTTCATAAAAATGTTGAATTTTATATACGTTAACTCAAAAAAGTCTACACATTTCGTCATAAGTCGGAACTTGATTTCTGATACTAAATTGTAAACTAGATAAACTCATCTTTAACAGAAAAAGTTTGAAAAATGTATTGTAATTACAATTAATATGTTCTAAGGCAATACGTCTAGTAAAAATTGCATTTCTATGTACGTTGATTCAAGAAAATATGAAGGAAGTCAAATTTCACAATAGAAGAAGGATGAAAGACCATGTTGAACTAACCCAAATCCTAACAAATTTCATCTATCTTGAATCAAATGGAAAGACAAAGCCAACACAAAAACAAAGAGTTCATAAAAATGTTGAATTTAATATACGTTAACCCAAAAAAAGTCTACACACTTCGTTATAAGTCGGAAATTAATTTCTGAGACTAAATTGTAAACTATATAAACTCATCTTTGACAAAAAAAAATTGTAAAATGTATTGTAATTACAATTAATATGTTCTAAGGCAATATGTCTAGTAAAAATTGCATTTCTATGTACGTTGATTCAAGAAAATATGAAGGAAGTCAAATTTCACAATAGAATAAGGAGGAAAGACTATGCAGAACTAACCCAAATCCTAACAAATTTCATCTATCTTGAATCAAATAGAAATACAAAGCCAACACAAAAAGAAAGAGTTCATAAAAATGTTGAATTTTATATACGTTAACTCAAAAAAGTCTACACACTTCGTTATAAGTCGGAAATTGATTTCTGAGACTAAATTGTAAACCAGATAAACTCATCTTTGACAGAAAAGTTTGAAAAATGTATTGTAATTACAATTAATACGTTCTAAGGCAATACGTCTAGTAAAAATTGCATTTCTATGTACGTTGATTCAAGTAAATATGAAGGAAGTCAAATTTCACAATAGAAGAAGGATGAAAGAACATGCAGAACTAACCCAAATCCTAACAAATTTCATCTATCTTGAATCAAATAGAAATACAAAGCCAACACAAAAAGAAAGAGTTCATAAAAATGTTGAATTTTATATACGTTAACTCAAAAAAGTCTACAAATTTCGTTATAAGTCGGAAATTGATTTCTGAGACTAAATTGTAAACTAGATAAACTCATCTTTAACAGAAAAAGTTTGAAAAATGTATTGTAATTACAATTAATATGTTCTAAGGCAATACGTCTAGTAAAAATTGCATTTCTATGTTCGTTGATTCAAGAAAATATGAAGGAATTCAAATTTCACAATAGAAGAAAGATGAAAGACCATGCAGAACTAATCCAAATCCTAACAAATTTCATCTATCTTGAATCAAATAGAAAGACAAAGCCAACACAAGAAGAAAGAGTTCATAAAAATGTTGAATTTTATATACGTTAACTCAAAAAAGTCTACACATTTCGTTATAAGTCGGAAATTGATTTCTGAGACTAAATTGTAAACTAGATAAACTCATCTTTAACAGAAAAAGTTTGAAAAATGTATTGTAATCACAAATAATATGTTCTAAGGCAACGCGTCTAGTAAAAATTGCATTTCTATGTACGTTGATTCAAGAAAATATGAAGGAAGTCAAATTTCACAATAGAAGAAGGATGAAAGACCATGCAGAACTAATCCAAATACTAACAAATTTCATATATCTTGAATCAAATAGAAAGGCAAAGCCAACACAAAAAGAAAGTGTTCATAAAAATGTTGAATTTTATATACGTTAACTCAAAAAAGTCTACACATTTCGTTATAAGTCGGAAATTGATTTCTGAGACTAAATTGTAAACTAGATAAACTCATCTTTAACAGAAAAAGTTTGAAAAATGTATTGTAATTACAATTAAAATATTCTAAGGCAATACGTCTAGTAAAAATTGCATTTCTATGTAAGTTGATTAAGGAAAATATGAAGGAAGTCAAATTTCACAATAGAAGAAGGATGAAAGACCATGCAGAACTAATCCAAATCCTAACAAATTTCATCTATCTTGAATCAAATAGAAAGACAAAGCCAACACAAAAAGAAAGAGTTCATAAAAATGTTGAATTTTATATACGTTAACTCAAAAAAGTCTACACATTTCGTTATAAGTCGGAAATTGATTTCTGAGGCTAAATTGTAAACTAGATAAACTCATCTTTAAAAGAAAATGTTTGAAAAATGTATTGTAATTATAATTAATATGTTCTTAGGCAATACGTTTAGTAAAAATTGCATTTCTATGTACGTTGATTCAAGAAAATATGAACGAAGTCAAATTTCACAATAGAAGAAGGATGAAAGACCATGCAGAACTAATCCAAATCCTAACAAATTTCATCTATCTTGAATCAAATAGAAAGACAAAGCCAACACAAAAAGAAAGAGTTCATAAAAATGTTGAATTTTATATACGTTAACTCAAAAAAGTCTACACATTTCGTTATAAGTCGGAAATTGATTTCTGAGACTAAATTGTAAACTAGATAAACTCATCTTTAACAGAAAAAGTTTGAAAAATGTATTGTAATCACAAATAATATGTTCTAAGGCAATGCGTCTAGTAAAAATTGCATTTCTATGTACGTTGATTCAAGAAAATATGAAGGAAGTTAAATTTCACAATAGAAGAAGGATAAAAGACCATGCAGAACTAATCCAAATCCTAACAAATTTCATCTATCTTGAATCAAATAGAAAGACAAAGCCAACACAAAAAGAAAGAGTTCATAAAAATGTTGAATTTTATATACGTTAACTCAAAAAAGTCTACACATTTCGTTATAAGTCGGAAATTGATTTATGAGACTAAATTGTAAACTAGATAAACTCATCTTTAACAGAAAAAGTTTGAAATATGTATTGTAATTACAATTAATATGTTCTAAGGCAATACGTCTAGTAAAAATTGAATTTCTATGTACGTTGATTCAAGTAAATATGAAGGAAGTCAAATTTCAAAATAGAAGAAGGATGAAAGACCATGCAAAACTAATCCAAATCCTAAAAAATTTCATCTATCTTGAATAAAATAGAAAGACAAAGCCATCACAAAAAGAAAGAGTTCATAAAAATGTTGAATTTTATATACGTTAACTCAAAAAAGTCTACACATTTCGTTATAAGTCGGAAATTGATTTCTGAGACTAAATTGTAAACTAGATAAACTCATTTTTACAGAAAAAGTTTGAAAAATGTATTGTAATTACAATTAATATGTTCTAAGGCAATACGTCTAGTAAAAATTGCATTTCTATGTACGTTGATTCAAGTAAATATGAAGGAAGTCAAATTTCACAATAGAAGAAGGATGAAAGAACATGCAGAACTAATCCAAATCCAAACAAATTTCATCTATATTGAATCAAATAGAAAGACAAAGCCAACACAAAAAGAAAGAGTTCATAAAAATGTTGAATTTTATATACGTTAACTCAAAAAAGTCTACACATTTCGTCATAAGTCGGAACTTGATTTCTGAGACTAAATTGTAAACTAGATAAACTCATCTTTAACAGAAAAAGTTTGAAAAATGTATTGTAATTACAATTAATATATTCTAAGGCAATACGTCTAGTAAAAATTGAATTTCTATGTACGTTGATTCAAGTAAATATGAAGGAAGTCGAATTTCACAATAGAAGAAGGATGAAAGACCATGCAAAACTAATCCAAATCCTAACAAATTTCATCTATCTTGAATCAAATAGAAAGACAAAGCCATCACAAAAAGAAAGAGTTCATAAAAATGTTGAATTTTATATACGTTAACTCAAAAAAGTCTACACACTTCGTTATAAGTCGGAAATTGATTTCTGAGACTAAATTGTAAACCAGATAAACTCATCTTTGACAGAAAAGTTTGAAAAATGTATTGTAATTATAATTATAATTAATATGTTCTAAGGCAATACGTCTAGTAAAAATTGCATTTCTATGTACGTTGATTCAAGTAAATATGAAGGAAGTCAAATTTCACAATAGAAGAAGGATGAAAGACCATGTTGAACTAACCCAAATCCTAACAAATTTCGTCTATCTTGAATCAAATGGAAAGACAAAGCCAACACAAAAAGAAAGAGTTCATAAAAATGTTGAATTTTATATACGTTAACTCAAAAAAGTCTACACATTTCGTTATAAGTCGGAAATTGATTTCTGAGACTAAATTGTAAACTAGATAAACTCATTTTTACAGAAAAAGTTTGAAAAATGTATTGTAATTACAATTAATATGTTCTAAGGCAATACGTCTAGTAAAAATTGCATTTCTATGTACGTTGATTCAATAAAATATGAAGGAAGTCTAATTTCACAATAGAAGAAGGATGAAAGACCATGCAAAACTAATCCAAATCCAAACAAATTTCATCTATATTGAATCAAATAGAAAGACAAAGCCAACACAAAAATAAAGAGTTCATAAAAATGTTGAATTTTATATACGTTAACTCAAAAAAGTCTACACATTTCGTCATAAGTCGGAAATTGATTTCTGAGACTAAATTGTAAACTAGATAAACTCATCTTTAACAGAAAAAGTTTGAAAAATGTATTGTAATTACAATTAATATATTCTAAGGCAATACGTCTAGTAAAAATTGAATTTCTATGTACGTTGATTCAAGTAAATATGAAGGAAGTCGAATTTCACAATAGAAGAAGGATGAAAGACCATTGCTAATCCAAATCCTAACAAATTTCATCTATCTTGAATCAAATAGAAAGACAAAGCCATCACAAAAAGAAAGAGTTCATAAAAATGTTGAATTTTATATACGTTAACTCAAAAAAGTCTACACATTTCGTTATAAGTCGGAAATTGATTTCTGAGACTAAATTGTAAACTAGATAAACTCATTTTTACAGAAAAAGTTTGAAAAATGTATTGTAATTACAATTAATATGTTCTAAGGCAATACGTCTAGTAAAAATTGCATTTCTATGTACGTTGATTCAATAAAATATGAAGGAAGTCTAATTTCACAATAGAAGAAGGATGAAAGACCATGCAAAACTAATCCAAATCCAAACAAATTTCATCTATATTGAATCAAATAGAAAGACAAAGCCAACACAAAAAGAAAGAGTTCATAAAAATGTTGAATTTTATATACGTTAACTCAAAAAAGTCTACACATTTCGTCATAAGTCGGATATTAATTTCTAAGATTAAATTGTAAACTATATAAACTCATCTTTGACAAAAAAAATTGTAAAATGTATTGTAATTACAATTAATATGTTCTAAGGCAATATGTCTAGTAAAAATTGCATTTCTATGTACGTTGATTCAAGTAAAATACGAAGGAAGTCAAATTTCACAATAGAAGAAGGATGAAAGACCATGCAAAACTAATCCAAATCCTAACAAATTTCATCTATCTTGAATCAAATAGAAATACAAAGACAACACAAAAATAAAGAGTTCATAAAAATGTTGAATTTAATATACGTTAACTCAAAAAAGCCTACACACTTCGTTATAAGTCGGAAATTGATTTCTGAGACTAAATTGTAAACTAGATAAACTCATCTTTAACTGAAAAAGTTTGAAAAATGTATTGTAATCACAAATAATATGTTCTAAGGCATTACGTCTACTAAAAATTGCATTTCTATGTACGTTGATTCAAGAAAATATGAACGAAGTCAAATTTCACAACAGAAGAAGGATGAAAGACCATGCAGAACTAACCCAAATCCTAACAAATTTCATCTATCTTGAATCAAATAGAAATTCAAAGCCAACACAAAAAGAAAGAGTTCATAAAAATGTTGAATTTTATATACGTTAACTCAAAATAGTCTACACATTTCGTTATAAGTCGGAAATTGATTTCTGAGACTAAATTGTAAACTATATAAACTCATCTTTGACAGAAAAAGTTTGAAAAATGTATTTTAATTACAATTAATATGTTCTAAGGCAATACGTCTAGTAAAAATTGAATTTCTATGTACGTTGATTCAAGCAAATATGAAGGAAGTCAAATTTCACAATAGAAGAAGGATGAAAGACCATGCAGAACTCATCCAAATCCTAACAAATTTCATCTATCTTGAATCAAATAGTAAGACAAAGCCAACACAAAAAGAAAGAGTTCATAAAAATGTTGAATTTTATATACGTTAACTCAAAAAAGTCTACACATTTCGTTATAAGTCGGAAATTGATTTCTTAGACTAAATCGTAAACTAGATAAACTCATCTTTGACAAAAAAAAAGTTTAAAAAATGTATTGTAATTACAATTAATATGTTCTAAGGCAACATGTCTAGTAAAAATTGCATTTTTATGTACGTTGATTCAAGAAAATATGAAGGAAGTCAAATTTCACAATAGAAGAAGGATGAAAGACCATGCAGAACACCCAAATCCTAACAAATTTCATCTATCTTGAATCAAACGGAAAGACAAAGCGAACACAAAAACAAGGAATTCATAAAAATGTTGAATTTAATATACGTTAACTCAAAAAAGTCTATACACTTCGTTATAAGTCGGAAATTGATTTCTGAGACTAAATTGTAAACTAGATAAACTCATCTTTGAAAAAAAAAAGTTTGAAAAATGTATTGTAATTAAAATTAATATGTTCTAAGGCAATATGTCTAGTCAAAATTGCATTTCTATGTACGTTGATTCAAGAAAATATGAAGGAAGTCAAATTTCACAATAGAAGAAGGATGAAAGAACATGCAGAACTAACCCAAATCCTAACAAATTTCATCTATCTTGAATCAAATAGAAATACAAAGCCAACACAAAAAGAAAGAGTTCATAAAAATGTTGAATTTTATATACGTTAACTCAAAAAAGTCTACACACTTCGTTATAAGTCGGAAATTGATTTCTGAGACTAAATTGTAAACTAGATAAACTCATCTTTGACAGGAAAAGTTTGAAAAATGTATTGTAATTACAATTAATACGTTCTAAGGCAATACGTCTAGTAAAAATTGCATTTCTATGTACGTTGATTCAAGTAAATACGAAGGAAGTCAAATTTCACAATAGAAGAAGGATGAAAGACCATGCAAAACTAATCCAAATCCTAACAAATTTCATCTATCTTGAATCAAATAGAAAGACAAAGACAACACAAAAAGAAAGAGTTCATAAAAATGTTGAATTTAATATACGTTAACTCAAAAAAGCCTACACACTTCGTTATAAGTCGGAAATTGATTTCTGAGACTAAATTGTAAACTAGATAAACTCATCTTTAACTGAAAAAGTTTGAAAAATGTATTGTAATCACAAATAATATGTTCTAAGGCATTACGTCTACTAAAAATTGCATTTCTATGTACGTTGATTCAAGAAAATATGAAGGAAGTAAAATTTCACAATACAAGAAGGATGAAAGACCATGTTGAACTAACCCAAATCCTAAAAAATTTCATCTATCTTGAATCAAATGGAAAGACAAAGCCAACACAAAAACAAAGAGTTCATAAAAATATTGAATTTAATATACGTTAACTCAAAAAAGCCTACACACTTCGTTTAAGTCGGAAATTGATTTCTGAGACTAAATTGTAAACTAGATAAACTCATCTTTAACTGAAAAAGTTTGAAAAATGTATTGTAATCACAAATAATATGTTCTAAGGCATTACATCTACTAAAAATTGCATTTCTATGTACGTTGATTCAAGAAAATATGAAGGAAGTAAAATTTCACAACAGAAGAAGGATGAAAGACCATGCAGAACTAACCCAAATCCTAACAAATTTCATCTATCTTGAATCAAATAGAAATTCAAAGCCAACACAAAAAGAAAGAGTTCATAAAAATGTTGAATTTTATATACGTTAACTCAAAAAAGTCTACACATTTCGTTATAAGTCGGAAATTGATTTCTGAGACTAAATTGTAAACTATATAAACTCATCTTTGACAGAAAAAGTTTGAAAAATGTATTGTAATTACAATTAATATGTTCTAAGGCAATACGTCTAGTAAAAATTGAATTTCTATGTACGTTGATTCAAGTAAATATGAAGGAAGTCAAATTTCACAATAGAAGAAGGATGAAAGACCATGCAAAACTAATCCAAATCCTAACATATTTCATCTATCTTGAATCAAATAGAAAGACAAAGCCAACACAAAAAGAAAGAGTTCATAAAAATGTTGAATTTAATATATGTTAACTCAAAAAAGCCTACACACTTCGTTATAAGTCGGAAATTGATTTCTGAGACTAAATTGTAAACTACATAAACTCCTCTTTAACTGAAAAAGTTTGAAAAATGTATTGTAATCACAAATAATATGTTCTAAGGCATTACGTCTACTAAAAATTGCATTTATATGTACGTTGCTTCAAGAAAACATGAAGGAAGTCAAATTTCACAACAGAAGAAGGATGAAAGACCATGCAGAACTAACCCAAATCCTAACAAACTTCATCTATCTTGAATCAAATAGAAATTCAAATCCAACACAAAAAGAAAGAGTTCATAAAAATGTTGAATTTTATATACGTTAACTTAAAAAAGTCTACACATTTCGTTATAAGTCGGAAATTGATTTCTGAGACTAAATTGTAAACTAGATAAACTCATCTTTAACAGAAAAAGTTTGAAAAATGTATTGTAATTACAATTAATATGTTCTAAGGCAATACGTCTAGTAAAAATTGAATTTCTATGTACGTTGATTCAAGTAAATATGAAGGAAGTCAAATTTCACAATAGAAGAAGGATGAAAGACCATGCAAAACTAATCCAAATCCTAACAAATTTCATCTATCTTGAATCAAATAGAAAGACAAAGCCATCACAAAAAGAAAGAGTTCATAAAAATGTTGAATTTTATATACGTTAACTCAAAAAAGTCTATACACTTCGTTATAAGTCGGAAATTGATTTCTGAGACTAAATTGTAAACTAGATAAACTCATCTTTGACAAAAAAAAGTTTGAAAAATGTATTGTAATTAAAATTAATATGTTCTAAGGCAATATGTCTAGTCAAAATTGCATTTCTATGTACGTTGATTCAAGAAAATATGAAGGAAGTCAAATTTCACAATAGAAGAAGGATGAAAGACCATACAGAACTAACCCAAATCCTAACAAATTTCATCTATCTTGAATCAAATAGAAATACAAAGCCAACACAAAAAGAAAGAGTTCATAAAAATGTTGAATTTTATATACGTTAACTCAAAAAAGTCTACAAATTTCGTTATAAGTCGGAAATTGATTTCTGAGACTAAATTGTAAACTAGATAAACTCATCTTTAACAGAAAAAGTTTGCAAAATGTATTGTAATTACAATTAATATGTTCTAAGGCAATACGTCTAGTAAAAATTGAATTTCTGTGTACGTTGATTCAAGTAAATATGAAGGAAGTCAAATTTCACAATAGAAGAAGGATGAAAGACCATGCAAAACTAATCGAAATCCTAACAAATTTCATCTATCTTGAATCAAATAGAAAGACAAAGCCATCACAAAAAGAAAGAGTTCATAAAAATGTTGAATTTAATATACGTTAACTCAAAAAAGCCTACACACTTCGTTATAAGTCGGAAATTGATTTCTGAGACTAAATTGTAAACTAGATAAACTCATCTTTAACTGAAAAAGTTTGAAAAATGTATTGTAATCACAAATAATATGTTCTAAGGCATTACGTCTACTAAAAATTGCATTTCTATGTACGTTGATTCAAGAAAATATGAAGGAAGTCAAATTTTACAATAGAAGAAGGATGAAAGACCATGCAGAACTAATCCAAATCCTAACAAATTTCATCTATCTTGAATCAAATAGAAAGACAAAGCCAACACAAAAAGAAAGAGTTCATAAAAATGTTGAATTTTATATACGTTAACTCAAAAAAGTCTACACATTTCGTTATAAGTCGGAAATTGATTTCTGAGACTAAATTGTAAACTAGATAAACTCATCTTTAACAGAAAAACTTTGAAAAATGTACTGTAATTACAATTAATATGTTCTAAGGCAATGCGTCTAGTAAAAATTGCATTTCTATGTACGTTGATTCAAGAAAATATGAAGGAAGTCAAATTTCACAATAGAAGAAGGATGAAAGACCATGCAGAACTAATCCAAATCCTAACAAATTTCATCTATCTTGAATCAAATAGAAAAACAAAGCCAACACAAAAATAAAGAGTTCATAAAAATGTTGAATTTTATATACGTTAACTCAAAAAAGTCTACACATTTCGTTATAAGTCGGAAATTGATTTCTGAGACTAAATTGTAAACTAGATAAACTCATCTTTAACAGAAAAAGTTTGAAAAATGTATTGTAATTACAATTAATATGTTCTAAGGCAATACGTCTAGTAAAAATTGCATTTCTATGTACGTTGATTCAAGAAAATATGAAGGAAGTCAAAATTCACAATAGAAGAAGGATGAAAGACCATGCAGAACTAATCCAAATCCTAACAAATTTCATCTATCTTGAATCAAATAGAAAGACAAAGCCAACACAAAAAGAAAGAGTTCATAAAAATGTTGAATTTTATATACGTTAACTCAAAAAAGTCTACACATTTCGTTATAAGTCGGAAATTGATTTCTGAGACTAAATTGTAAACTAGATAAACTCATCTTTAACAGAAAAAGTTTGAAAAATGTATTGTAATCACAAATAATATGTTCTAAGGCAATGCGTCTAGTAAAAATTGCATTTCTATGTACGTTGATTCAAGAAAATATGAAGGAAGTTAAATTTCACAATAGAAGAAGGATAAAAGACCATGCAGAACTAATCCAAATCCTAACAAATTTCATCTATCTTGAATCAAATAGAAAGACAAAGCCAACACAAAAAGAAAGAGTTCATAAAAATGTTGAATTTTATATACGTTAACTCAAAAAAGTCTACACATTTCGTTATAAGTCGGAAATTGATTTCTGAGACTAAATTGTAAACTAGATAAACTCATCTTTAACAGAAAAAGTTTGAAAAATGTATTGTAATTACAATTAATATGTTCTAAGGCAATACGTCTAGTAAAAATTACATTTCTATGTACGTTGATTCAAGAAAATATGAAGGAAGTAAAAATACACAATAGAAGAAGGATGAAAGACCATGCAGAACTAATCCAAATCCTAACAAATTTCATCTATCTTGAATCAAATAGAAAGACAAAGCCAACACAAAAAGAAAGAGTTCATAAAAATGTTGAATTTTATATACGTTAACTCAAAAAAGTCTACACATTTCGTTATAAGTCGGAAATTGATTTCTGAGACTAAATTGTAAACTAGATAAACTCATCTTTAACAGAAAAAGTTTGAAAAATGTATTGTAATTAAAATTAATATGTTCTAAGGCAATACATCTAGTCAAAATTGCATTTCTATGTACGTTGATTCAAGAAAATATGAAGGAAGTCAAATTTCACAATAGAAGAAGGATGAAAGAACATGCAGAACTAACCCAAATCCTAACAAATTTCATCTATCTTGAATCAAATAGAAAGACAAAGCCAACACAAAAAGAAAGAGTTCATAAAAATGTTGAATTTAATATATGTTAACTCAAAAAAGCCTACACACTTCGTTATAAGTCGGAAATTGATTTCTGAGACTAAATTGTAAACTACATAAACTCATCTTTAACTGAAAAAGTTTGAAAAATGTATTGTAATCACAAATAATATGTTCAAAGGCATTACGTCTACTAAAAATTGCATTTCTATGTACGTTGATTCAAGAAAATATGAAGGAAGTAAAATTTCACAACAGAAGAAGGATGAAAGACCATGCAGAACTAACCCAAATCCTAACAAACTTCATCTATCTTGAATCAAATAGAAATTCAAATCCAACACAAGAATAAAGAGTTCATAAAAATGTTGAATTTTATATACGTTAACTCAAAAAAGTCTACACATTTCGTTATAAGTCGGAAATTGATTTCTGAGACTAAATTGTAAACTAGATAAACTCATCTTTAACAGAAAAAGTTTGAAAAATGTATTGTAATTACAATTAATATGTTCTAAGGCAATACGTCTAGTAAAAATTGAATTTCTATGTACGTTGATTCAAGTAAATATGAAGGAAGTCAAATTTCACAATAGAAGAAGGATGAAAGACCATGCAAAACTAATCCAAATCCTAACAAATTTCATCTATCTTGAATCAAATAGAAAGACAAAGCCAACACAAAAAGAAAGAGTTCATAAAAATGATGAATTTAATATACGTTAACTCAAAAAAGCCTACACACTTCGTTATAAGTCGGAAATTGATTTCTGAGACTAAATTGTAAACTAGATAAACTCATCTTGAACTGAAAAAGTTTGAAAAACGTATTGTAATCACAAATAATATGTTCTAAACGTATTGTAATCACACTAAGGCATTACGTCTACTAAAAATTGCATTTCTATGTACGTTGATTCAAGAAAATATGAAGGAAGTCAAATTTCACAATAGAAGAAGGTTGAAAGACCAAGCAGAACTAATCCAAATCCTAACAAATTTCATCTATCTTGAATCAAATAGAAAGACAAAGCCAACACAAAAAGAAAGAGTTCATAAAAATGTTGAATTTTATATACGTTAACTCAAAAAAGTCTACACATTTCGTTATAAGTCGGAAATTGATTTCTGAGACTAAATTGTAAACTAGATAAACTCATCTTTAACAGAAAAAGTTTGAAAAATGTATTGTAATTACAATTAATATGTTCTAAGGCAATACGTCTAGTAAAAATTGAATTTCTATGTACGTTGATTCAAGTAAATATGCAGGAAGTCAAATTTCACAATAGAAGATGGATGAAAGACCATGCAAAACTAATCCAAATCCTAACAAATTTCATCTATCTTGAATCAAATAGAGAGACAAAGCCAACACAAAAAGAAAGAGTTCATAAAAATGATGAATTTAATATACGTTAACTCAAAAAAGCCTACACACTTCGTTGTAAGTCGGAAATTGATTTTTTGAGACTAAATTGTAAACTAGATAAACTCATCTTTAACTGAAAAAGTTTGAAAAATGTATTGTAATCACAAATAATATGTTCTAAGGCATTACGTCTACTAAAAATTGCATTTCTATGTACGTTGATTCAAGAAAATATGAAGGAAGTCAAATTTTACAATAGAAGAAGGATGAAAGACCATGCAGAACTAATCCAAATCCTATCAAATTTCATACATCTTGAATCAAATAGAAAGACAAATCCAACACAAAAAGAAAGATTTCATAAAATGTTGAATTTTATATACGTTAACTCAAAAAAGTCTACACATTTCGTTATAAGTCGGAAATTGATTTCTTAGACTAAATCGTAAACTAGATAAACTCATCTTTGACAAAAAAAAAGTTTAAAAAATGTATTGTAATTACAATTAGTATGTTCTAAGGCAACATGTCTAGTAAAAATTGCATTTTTATGTACGTTGATTCAAGAAAATATGAAGGAAGTCAAATTTCACAATAGAAGAAGGATGAAAGACCATGCAGAACACCCAAATCCTAACAAATTTCATCTATCTTGAATCAAATGGAAAGACAAAGCGAACACAAAAACAAAGAATTCATAAAAATGTTGAATTTAATATACGTTAACTCAAAAAAGTCTATACACTTCGTAATAAGTCGGAAATTGATTTCTGAGACTAAATTGTAAACTAGATAAACTCATCTTTGACAAAAAAAAGTTTGAAAAATGTATTGTAATTAAAATTAATATGTTCTAAGGCAATACATCTAGTCAAAATTGCATTTCTATGTACGTTGATTCAAGAAAATATGAAGGAAGTCAAATTTCACAATAGAAGAAGGATGAAAGAACATGCAGAACTAACCCAAATCCTAACAAATTTCATCTATCTTGAATCAAATAGAAAGACAAAGCCAACACAAAAAGAAAGAGTTCATAAAAATGTTGAATTTAATATATGTTAACTCAAAAAAGCCTACACACTTCGTTATAAGTCGGAAATTGATTTCTGAGACTAAATTGTAAACTACATAAACTCATCTTTAACTGAAAAAGTATGAAAAATGTATTATAATCACAAATAATATGTTCAAAGGCATTACGTCTACTAAAAATTGCATTTCTATGTACGTTGATTCAAGAAAATATGAAGGAAGTCAAATTTCACAACAGAAGAAGGATGAAAGACCATGCAGAACTAACCCAAATCCTAACAAACTTCATCTATCTTGAATCAAATAGAAATTCAAATCCAACACAAGAATAAAGAGTTCATAAAAATGTTGAATTTTATATACGTTAACTCAAAAAAGTCTACACATTTCGTTATAAGTCGGAAATTGATTTCTGAGACTAAATTGTAAACTAGATAAACTCATCTTTAACAGAAAAAGTTTGAAAAATGTATTGTAATTACAATTAATATGTTCTAAGGCAATACGTCTAGTAAAAATTGAATTTCTATGTACGTTGATTCAAGTAAATATGAAGGAAGTCAAATTTCACAATAGAAGAAGGATGAAAGACCATGCAAAACTAATCCAAATCCTAACAAATTTCATCTATCTTGAATCAAATAGAAAGACAAAGCCAACACAAAAAGAAAGAGTTCATAAAAATGATGAATTTAATATACGTTAACTCAAAAAAGCCTACACACTTCGTTATAAGTCGGAAATTGATTTCTGAGACTAAATTGTAAACTAGATAAACTCAACTTTAACTTAAAAATTTTGAAAAATGTATTGTAATCACAAATAATATGTTCTAAGGCATTACGTCTACTAAAAATTGCATTTCTATGTACGTTGATTCAAGAAAATATGAAGGAAGTCAAATTTCACAATAGAAGAAGGTTGAAAGACCAAGCAGAACTAATCCAAATCCTAACAAATTTCATCTATCTTGAATCAAATAGAAAGACAAAGCCAACACAAAAAGAAAGAGTTCATAAAAATGTTGAATTTTATATACGTTAACTCAAAAAAGTCTACACATTTCGTTATAAGTCGGAAATTGATTTCTGAGACTAAATTGTAAACTAGATAAACTCATCTTTAACAGAAAAAGTTTGAAAAATGTATTGTGATTACAATTAATAGGTTCTAAGGCAATATGTCTAGTAAAAATTGCATTTCTATGTACATTTGATTCAAGAAAATATGAAGGAAGTCAAATTTCACAATAGAAGAAGGATGAAAGACCATGTAGAACTAATCCAAATCCTAACAAATTCCATCTATCTTGAATCAAATAAAAAGACAAAGCCAACACAAAAAGAAAGAGTTCATAAAAATGTTGAATTTTATATACGTTAACTCAAAAAAGTCTACACATTTCGTTATAAGTCGGAAATTGATTTCTGAGACTAAATTGTAAACTAGATAAACTCATCTTTAACAGAAAAAGTTTTAAAAATATATTGTAATTACAATTAATATGTTCTAAGGCAATACGTCTAGTAAAAATTGCATTTCTATGTACGCTGATTAAAGAAAATATGAAGGAAGTCAAATTTCACAATAGAAGAAGGATGAAAGACCATGCAGAACTAATCCAAATCCTAACAAATTCCATCTATCTTGAATCAAATAGGAAGACAAAGCCAACACAAAAAGAAAGAGTTCATAAAAATGTTGAATTTTATATACGTTAACTCAAAAAAGTCTACACATTTCGTTATAAGTCGGAAATTGATTTCTGAGACTAAATTGTAAACTAGATAAACTCGTCTTTAACAGAAATTTTTTAAAAACGTATTGTAATTACAATTAATATGTTCTAAGGCAATACGTCTAGTAAAAATTGCATTTCTATGCACGTTGATTCAAGAAAATATGAAGGAAGTCAAATTTCACAATAGAAGAAGGATGAAATACCATGTATAACTAATCCAAATCCTAACAAATTCCATCTATCTTGAATCAAATAGAAAGACAAAGCCAACACAAAAAGAAAGAGTTCATAAAAATGTTGAATTTTATATACGTTAACTCAAAAAAGTCTACACATTTCGTTATAAGTCGGAAATTGATTTCTGAGACTAAATTGTAAACTAGATAAACTCATCTTTAACTGAAAAAGTTTGAAAAATGTATTGTAATCACAAATAATATGTTCTAAGGCATTACGTCTACTAAAAATTGCATTTCTATGTACGTTGATTCAAGAAAATATGAAGGAAGTCAAATTTTACAATAGAAGAAGGATGAAAGACCATGCAGAACTAATCCAAATCCTATCAAATTTCATATATCTTGAATCAAATAGAAAGACAAATCCAACACAAAAAGAAAGATTTCATAAAAATGTTGAATTTTATATACGTTAACTCAAAAAAGTCTACACATTTCGTTATAAGTCGGAAATTGATTTCTGAGACTAAATTGTAAACTAGATAAACTCATGTTTGACAAAAAAAGTTTTAAAAATGTATTGTAATTACAATTAATATGTTCTAAGGCAATATGTCTAGTAAAAATTGCATTTTTATGTACGTTGATTTAAGAAAATATGAAGGAAGTCAAATTTCACAATAGAAGAAGGAGGAAAGACCATGCAGAACTAACCCAAATCCTAACAAATTTCATCTATCTTGAATCAAATAGAAATACAAAGCCAACACAAAAAGAAAGAGTTCATAAAAATGTTGAATTTTATATACGTTAACTCAAAAAAGTCTACACACTTCGTTATAAGTCGGAAATTGATTTCTGAGACTAAATTGTAAACTAGATAAACTCATCTTTGACAGAAAAAGTTTGAAAAATGTATTGTAATTACAATTAATACGTTCTAAGGCAATACGTCTAGTAAAAATTGCATTTCTATGTACGTTGATTCAAGTAAATACGAAGGAAGTCAAATTTCACAATAGAAGAAGGATGAAAGACCATGCAAAACTAATCCAAATCCTAACAAATTTCATCAATCTTGAATCAAATAGAAAGACAAAGCCAACACAAAAAGAAAGAGTTCATAAAAATGTTGAATTTAATATACGTTAACTCAAAAAAGCCTACACACTTCGTTATAACTCGGAAATTGATTTCTGAGACTAAATTTTAAACTAGATAAACTCATCTTTAACTGAAAAAGTTTGAAAAATGTATTGTAATCACAAATAATATGTTCTAAGGCATTACGTCTACTAAAAATTGCATTTATATGTACGTTGATTCAAGAAAATATGAAGGAAGTCAAATTTCACAACAGAAGAAGGATGAAAGACCATGCAGAACTAACCCAAATCCTAACAAATTTCATCTATCTTGAATTAAATAGAAATTCAAAGCCAACACAAAAAGAAAGAGTTCATAAAAATGTTGAATTTTATATACGTTAACTCAAAAAAGTCTACACATTTCGTTATAAGTCGGAAATTGATTTCTGAGACTAAATTGTAAACTAGATAAACTCATCTTTGACAGAAAAAGTTTGAAAAATGTATTGTAATTACAATTAATATGTTCTAAGGCAATACGTCTAGTAAAAATTGAATTTCTATGTACGTTGATTCAAGTAAATATGAAGGAAGTCAAATTTCACAATAGAAGAAGGATGAAAGACCATGCAAAACTAATCCAAATACTAACATATTTCATCTATCTTGAATCAAATAGAAAGACAAAGCCAACACAAAAAGAAAGAGTTCATAAAAATGTTGAATTTTATATACGTTTACTCAAAAAAGTCTACACATTTCGTTATAAGTCGGAAATTTTTTTCTGAGACTAAATTGTAAACTAGATAAACTCATCTTTCACAGAAAAAGTTTGAAAAATGTATTGTAATTACAATTAATATGTTCTAAGGAAATACGTCTAGTAAAAATTGCATTTCTATGTACGTTTATTCAAGAAAATATGAAGGAAGTCAAATTTCACAATAGAAAAAGGATAAAAGACCATGCAGAACTAATCCAAATCCTAACAAACTTCATCTATCTTGAATCAAATAGAAAGAAAAAGCCAACACAAAAACAAAGAGTTCATAAAAATGTTGAATTTAATATACGTTAACTCAAAAAATCTACACACTTCGTTATAAATATAAAATTGATTTCTAAGACTAAATTGTAAACTAGATAAACTCATCTTTGACAAAAAAATTTTGAAAAATGTATTGTAATTACAATTAATATGTTCTAAGGCAATATGTCTAGTAAAAATTGCATTTCTATGTACGTTGATTCAAGAAAATATGAAGGAAGTCAAATTTCACAATAGAAGAAGGAGGAAAGACCATGCAGAACTAACCCAAATCCTAACAAATTTCATCTATCTTGAATCAATTAGAAATACAAAGCCAACACAAAAAGAAAGAGTTCATAAAAATGTTGAATTTTATATACGTTAACTCAAAAAAGTCTACACACTTCGTTATAAGTCGAAAATTGATTTCTGAGATTAAATTGTAAACTAGATAAACTCATCTTTGACAGAAAAAGTTTGAAAAATGTATTGTAATTACAATTAATACGTTCTAAGGCAATACGTCTAGTAAAAATTGCATTTCTATGCACGTTGATTCAAGTAAATACGAAGGAAGTCAAATTTCACAATAGAAGTAGGATGAAAGAACATGCAGAACTAACCCAAATCCTAACAAATTTCATCTATCTTGAATCAAATAGAAATACAAAGCCAACACAAAAAGAAAGAGTTCATAAAAATGTTGAATTTTATATACGTTAACTCAAAAAAGTCTACACATTTCGTTATAAGTCGGAAATTTTTTTTCTGAGACTAAATTGTAAACTAGATAAACTCATCTTTCACAGAAAAAGTTTGAAAAATGTATTGTAATTACAATTAATATGTTCTAAGGCAATACGTCTAGTAAAAATTGCATTTCTATGTACGTTGATTCAAGAAAATATGAAGGAAGTCAAATTTCACAATAGAAAAAGGATGAAAGACCATGCAGAACTAATCCAAATCCTAACAAACTTCATCTATCTTGAATCAAATAGAAAGACAAAGCCAACACAAAAACAAAGAGTTCATAAAAATGTTGAATTTAATATACATTAAATCAAAAAAGTCTACACACTTCGTTATAAGTCAGAAATTGATTTCTGAGACTAAATTGTAAACTAGATAAACTCATCTTTGACAAAAAAAAAATTGAAAAATGTAATGTAATTACAATTAATATGTTCTAAGGCAATATGTCTAGTAAAAATTGCATTTCTATGTACGTTGATTCAAGAAAATATGAAGGAAGTCAAATTTCACAATAGAAGAAGGAGGAAAGACCATGCAGAACTAACCCAAATCCTAACAAATTTCATCTATCTTGAATCAAATAAAAATACAAAGCCAACACAAAAAAAAAGAGTTCATAAAAATGTTGAATTTTATATACGTTAACTCAAAAAAGTCTACACACTTCGTTATAAGTCGGAAATTGATTTCTGAGACTAAATTGTAAACTAGATAAACTCATCTTTGACAGAAAAAGTTTGAAAAATTTATTGTAATTAAAATTAATACGTTCTAAGGCAATACGTCTAGTAAAAATTGCATTTCTATGTACGTTGATTCAAGTAAATACGAAGGAAGTCAAATTTCACAATAGAAGAAGGATGAAATACCATGCAAAACTAATCCAAATCCTAACAAATTTCATCTATCTTGAATCAAATAGAAAGACAAAGCCAACACAAAAAGAAAGAGTTCATAAAAATGTTGAATTTAATATACGTTAACTCAAAAAAGCCTACACACTTCGTTATAACTCGGAAATTGATTTCT
Organism: Papaver somniferum; assembly: GCF_003573695.1. Classification (NCBI taxonomy): domain Eukaryota; kingdom Viridiplantae; phylum Streptophyta; class Magnoliopsida; order Ranunculales; family Papaveraceae; genus Papaver; species Papaver somniferum. The sequence goes on along the minus strand of NW_020646082.1, from coordinate 913,158 downwards.
GAGACTAAATTTTAAACTAGATAAACTCATCTTTAACTGAAAAAGTTTGAAAAATGTATTGTAATCACAAATAATATGTTCTAAGGCATTACGTCTACTAAAAATTGCATTTATATGTACGTTGATTCAAGAAAATATGAAGGAAGTCAAATTTCACAACAGAAGAAGGATGAAAGACCATGCAGAACTAACCCAAATCCTAACAAATTTCATCTATCTTGAATTAAATAGAAATTCAAAGCCAACACAAAAAGAAAGAGTTCATAAAAATGTTGAATTTTATATACGTTAACTCAAAAAAGTCTACACATTTCGTTATAAGTCGGAAATTGATTTCTGAGACTAAATTGTAAACTAGATAAACTCATCTTTCACAGAAAAAGTTTGAAAAATGTATTGTAATTACAATTAATATGTTCTAAGGCAATACGTCTAGTAAAAATTGCATTTCTATGTACGTTGATTCAAGAAAATATGAAGGAAGTCAAATTTCACAATAGAAAAAGGATGAAAGACCATGCAGAACTAATCCAAATCCTAACAAACTTCATCTATCTTGAATCAAATAGAAAGACAAAGCCAACACAAAAACAAAGAGTTCATAAAAATGTTGAATTCAATATACGTTAACTCAAAAAAGTCTACACACTTCGTTATAAGTCGGAAATTGATTTCTGAGACTAAATTATAAACTAGATAAACTCATCTTTGACAAAAAAAATTTGAAAAATGTATTGTAATTATAATTAATATGTTCTAAGGCAATATGTCTAGTAAAAATTGCATTTCTATATACATTGATTCAAGAAAATATGAAGGAAGTCAAATTTCACAATAGAAGAAGGAGGAAAGACCATGCAGAATTAACCCAAATCCTAACAAATTTCATCTATCTTGAATCAAATAGAAATACAAAGCCAACATAAAAAGAAAGAGTTCATAAAAATGTTGAATTTTATATACGTTAACTCAAAAAAGTCTACACACTTCGTTATAAGTCGGAAATTGATTTCTGAGACTAAATTGTAAACTAGATAAACTCATCTTTGACAGAAAAAGTTTGAAAAATGTATTGTAATTACAATTAATACGTTCTAAGGCAATACGTCTAGTAAAAATTGCATTTCTATGTACGTTGATTCAAGTAAATACGAAGGAAGTCAAATTTCACAATAGAAGAAGGATGAAAGACCATGCAAAACTAATCCAAATCCTAAAAAATTTCATCTATCTTGAATCAAATAGAAAGACAAAACCAACACAAAAAGAAAGAGTTAATAAAAATGTTGAATTTAATATACGTTAACTCAAAAAAGCCTACACACTTCGTTATAAGTCGGAAATTGATTTCTGAGACTAAATTGTAAACTAGATAAACTCTTCTTTAACTGAAAAAAGTTTGAAAAATGTATTGTAATCACAAATAATATGTTCTAAGGCATTACGTCTACTAAAAATTGCATTTATATGTACGTTGATTCAAGAAAATATGAAGGAAGTCAAATTTCACAACAGAAGAAGGATGAAAGACCATGCAGAAGTAACCCAAATCCTAACAAATTTCATCTATCTTGAATCAAATAGAAATTCAAAGCCAAAACAAAAAGAAGGAGTTCATAAAAATGTTGAATTTTATATACGTTAACTCAAAAAAGTCTACATATTTCGTTATAAGCCGGAAATTGATTTCTGAGACTAAATTGTAAACTATATAAACTCATCTTTGACAGAAAAAGTTTGAAAAATGTATTGTAATTACAATTAATATGTTCTAAGGCAATACGTCTAGTAAAAATTGAATTTCTATGTACGTTGATTCAAGTAAATATGAAGGAAGTCAAATTTCACAATAGAAGAAGGATGAAAGACAATGCAAAACTAATCCAAATCTTAACAAATTTCATCTATCTTGAATCAAATAGAAAGACAAAGCCAACACAAAAAGAAAGATTTCATAAAAATGTTGAATTTTATATACGTTAACTCAAAAAAGTCTACACATTTCGTTATAAGTCGGAAATTTATTTCTGAGACTAAATTGTAAACTAGATAAACTCATCTTTCACAGAAAAAGTTTGAAAAATGTATTGTAATTACAATTAATATGTTCTAAGGCAATACGTCTAGTAAAAATTGCATTTCTATGTACGTTGATTCAAGAAAATATGAAGGAAGTCAAATTTCACAATAGAAAAAGGATGAAAGACCATGCAGAACTAATCCAAATCCTAACAAACTTCATCTATCTTGAATCAAATAGAAAGACAAAGCCAACACAAAAACAAAGAGTTCATAAAAATGTTGAATTCAATATACGTTAACTCAAAAAAGTCTACACACTTCGTTATAAGTCGGAAATTGATTTCTGAGACTAAATTATAAACTAGATAAACTCATCTTTGACAAAAAAAAATTTGAAAAATGTATTGTAATTACAATTAATATGTTCTAAGGCAATATGTCTAGTAAAAATTGCATTTCTATGTACATTGATTCAAGAAAATATGAAGGAAGTCAAATTTCACAATAGAAGAAGGAGGAAAGACCATGCCGAATTAACCCAAATCCTAACAAATTTCATCTATCTTGAATCAAATAGAAATACAAAGCCAACACAAAAAGAAAGAGTTCATAAAAATGTTGAATTTTATATACGTTAATTCAAAAAGGTCTACACACTTCGTTATAAGTCGGAAATTGATTTCTGAGACTAAATTGTAAACTAGATAAACTCATCTTTGACAGAAAAAGTTTGAAAAATGTATTGTAATTACAATTAATACGTTCTAAGGCAATACGTCTAGTAAAAATTGCATTTCTATGTACGTTGATTCAAGTAAATACGAAGGAAGTCAAATTTCACAATAGAAGAAGGATGAAAAACCATGCAAAACTAATCCAAATCCTAACAAATTTCATCTATGTTGAATCAAATAGAAAGACAAAGCCAACACAAAAAGAAAGAGTTAATAAAAATGTTGAATTTAATATACGTTAACTCAAAATAGCCTACACACTTCGTTATAAGTCGGAAATTGATTTCTGAGACTAAATTGTAAACTAGATAAACTCTTCTTTAACTGAAAAAGTTTGAAAAATGTATTGTAATCACAAATAATATGTTCTAAGGCATTACGTCTACTAAAAATTGCATTTATATGTACGTTGATTCTAGAAAATATGAAGGAAGTCAAATTTCATAACAGAAGAAGGATGAAAGACCATGCAGAAGTAACCCAAATCCTAACAATCTTCATCTATCTTGAATCAAATAGAAATTCAAAGCCAACACAAAAAGAAAGAGTTCATAAAAATGTTGAATTTTATATACGTTAACTCAAAAAAGTCTACACATTTCGTTATAAGTAGGAAATTGATTTCTGAGACTAAATTGTAAACTAGATAAACTCATCTTTGACAGAAAAAGTTTGAAAAATGTATTGTAATTACAATTAATATGTTCTAAGGCAATACGTCTAGTAAAAATTGAATTTCTATGTACGTTGATTCAAGTAAATATGAAGGAAGTCAAATTTCACAATAGAAGAAGGATGAAAGACCATGCAAAACTAATCCAAATCCTAACAAATTTCATCTATCTTGAATCAAATAGAAAGACAAAGCCAACACAAAAAGAAAGAGTTCATAAAAATGATGAATTTAATATACGTTAACTCAAAAAAGCCTACACACTTCGTTATAAGTCGGAAATTGATTTCTGAGACTAAATTGTAAACTAGATAAACTCATCTTTAACTGAAAAAGTTTGAAAAATGTATTGTAATCACAAATAATATGTTCTAAGGCATTACGTCTACTAAAAATTGCATTTCTATGTACGTTGATTCAAGAAAATATGAAGGAAGTCAAATTTTACAATAGAAGAAGGATGAAAGACCATGCAGAACTAATCCAAATCCTAACAAATTTCATTTATCTTGAATCAAATAGAAAGACAAATCCAACACAAAAAGAAAGAGTTCATAAAAATGTTGAATTTTATATACTTTTTTTTTGCTAAGTCAAGAAAATATATTGATTAAAAAGATATTTACAAGATAGGTGAAGGAGAAAAGGGATCAGAGAAACCCCTAAAAAACTCCTAAAACCTATTTAAAACGATAATAAATTACATTTGGAAACTCAATAGAACTTAAAAAAACTGGTCGACCTTCAAAGTGAAAACCAACCCCGTCATCTAATAAACAACCACGCTTTGCCATTGCATCAGCTGCAAAATTTGCCTCTCTAAAAGAATGCTCAAAACGAATTGAACCATATAAACCTTTAACTTCCATCCATCTTTGCCTAGCAAACCAAGGAACGTTATCTTCTTCCAAAGCCCTCAACACACTTGTAGAATCTGATCTAATAACAATGCACGCATATCCCCACTGAACTGCCCACTCCATACCCACAATAATACCATACAATTCAGCCAAATAATTAGAAGTAACTCCCAAACCAATACACATTGCACCTACCACTTCACAATTTGCATTCCTTGCAACAACACCAGCTCCCGCCACCCCATGATTACCTCTTGAGGCGCCATCCGTGCATAAAAGCAATTCATTCTCATTAGGAGGAAACCAAAAACACTCGTTGGGATCAGTAAACTTCACCTTTCTATGCCGAACCCTAAAGAATTCCAGAATTCTCAAGTCATCCATAGAATTATGCATATAACTCTTCATACGAACTGAATAATCTTGCATCAAACTAAAAACACGTTTTTGAAATAAAGACCAACAAGGTTTCTTCTTTTCATACACTTTTTTGTTCCTAGTGAACCATAGTTCTGATCGCACAACCAAATTCACTACCAACCACAAATCCTTAACACTACCACTATGATTTTTTGCCTTTTGGTAAGAAGTAATGATATCATAATTAGGTTTAATTTTGAAAATACCTTCAATCCACTCCCAAGCTTGACGCGCAAAATTACAGCTCCAAAGAATATGATGGAGAGACTCCTCCTCAATCTGACACACACTACATTTAGATGCAAGTTGAATTTTAAATCTACTACGTACCTTATCAAGAGTAGCACACGCACCACGAATAAACTTCCAGTTTTGAGCCGCTAAAGAAGGATGCACCACCCTCTTCCATAACAACCCCGCCTCCTTCAAAATAGGATATTTCTTTCTAATCAATTCCCTAGCTGACTTGACAGAAAATTTACCTTGTAAATCAGGCATCCAAAAACGCCTATCCACTCCCATATGAATTTTTGGTAAATCCTGTTGCAACACACCAGCACCTAAAAGGAGTTGAGAATAAACTCCATGAATCTGCCAATCACCTTGCACAATAATATCACAAACACGAGCTGATCTGTCTAAATCCATGCGATTTAAAACACTAGCTAAGGTTGTATTTCCATACCATATATCAAAGAATAAAGAAGTATCCCTACCGTCACCAATAAAACATTTCGTGTTGTTCACCATCTCCTTATGAACCCAACGAAGACCTGGAAGAATAGAAGATTTCACCCCTGCCATCTTAATACGACCATCCCTACAAGTGAATTTAGCTTCCAAAAACCTCGCCCACCTCTTACGAGAAGATTTTATAGCCCACCACAATTTCATCAGCAAAGCTTTATTCATAGTCCTTAGGCTAGTGATCCCAAGACCACCTTCCTTTAAAGGACTACAAATCTTATCAAAACCAACTACAAAAGCTCTAGAAAGATTAGAATCACCCGACCACAGAAAATTACGAATCACACGCTCACACTGAAGTGTGAATTTTACCGGTCATTTGTACACAGCCATGTTATGAATAGAATAACTCGAAAGAACATTCTTAACAAGCACAACCCTATCCTGAAAAGATAACATCTTACCTTTCAGAACCGAAAGTTGATCCCTCAACTTATCAACAACGTTGCTGATGTGACTATACTTAACCATCCCCGGCATCACCTTAACTCCCAAATATCTATCAGGAAAGTTAGAAATTGCCATACCTAAGAAAGTTGCAATGGTCTGGCGCCTACTCAAAGTCCCACCACCGAAGTAGATCTTGCTCTTCTCCTTACAAACCCTCTGACCCGAAGCTTTTTGGTAATTCTCCAAAAGTTTCACCAGATTCTTCACACTCTTCATATTTCCCTTGCAAAAAATCATAATATCATCAGCAAAAAATAAATGAGTAGGAGCAATACCCTTACGTTTTACCATATAAGCCATATCCTTATTCTGAAAGAGTTTAGAGATGTTGCGGCTAAGCACATCCTCAATCAAAACAAAAATAAGAGGAGATAGAGGATCCCCCTGCCGTAAACCCCTATTAATCTTGAAATAACCCTCCGGACTACCATTAAGAAGAATAGAAATACGCGCCGAATCCAGAATTTTCCAAATCCAAGAGCACCAATCTTCAGAAAAGCCATACCTTCTAAAAACCTCAAGAACAAAATACCAGCTGACCGTATCAAAAGCCTGAGAGATATCAAGCTTCAAACCCAAATTACCGTCCTTCCTTTTGATGTGCAATTCATTCACCATCTCAGAAGCTAAACTAATATTCTCATGGATATTCCTACCCTTCATGAAAGCCACTTGCTCTTCAGACACCAACTTTCCCAACACAGTACCAAGCCTAGTAGCCAAGATTTTAGTAAAGATCTTAAAAAAGAAATTACTTAAACCAATCGGCCTAAAGTTCTTCAACCTAGCAGCTCCCCTAACCTTTGCAAGCAAAAGAATAAGACTAGAATTAACCCCATTAGGAATGGTTTTAGAAGACCAGCAATAAGTAACCGCTAAAATCAGATCCTTTTGAATAATCTCCCAACAATGTCTATAAAAACACCCCGAGAAACCATCTGGACCTGGCGCACTATCAGCTCCCAAATAAAAAACCGCATGTTTAATCTCATCACAAGTAGGAATAGCATCCAACATATGCGACTCTTCCACAGTAATAGAAACATGATCATAATCAAAAAGAGATTCACTTACCTGACCATCCTCACCATTGAATTTAGCCTGATAGTAAGAAACCACGTGATCACTAAGATGAACCGGATCAGTAATAGTACTCCCATCTTCAGCAACAAGCTCCGAGATTGTATTAGCACTTCTACGAATTTTAATAGAGTTGTGAAAGAAAGAAGTGTTACTAGAACCCTCCAACAACCACTGATTTCTAGATTTTTGCTTTAACATTATATGTTGCTGCCTTTGAATATCTTGAACCTCAACAAGAGCATCCTTCATATTATTAAGTTTTGAAACATCAAACGGATCTTCATCAGAATTTCTACTAGCTACCTCAAACTTAAGCGTTGCTTGCTTTAGCCTCACATTGACATTACCAAAAACCATTTGATTCCATAACTTAATTGCCTCCTTCAACCGCTTCAATTTGAAAGGAAAAATAAACCCATGATTACCATAAACCGGCGCTATCCAAGATGACTCCACCATCTTCAAAAAATCCGGATGAGAAAACCACATCTTCTGTATACGAAAAGGAGCACGTCAAGGCCTAGGATCACAAAAAGGAAAACCAATAAGAGTCGAATGGTCAGAAACTTCCCTCGGAAGAGCTTTACACCGCCAATTCGAAAACTTAGACAGCCAAGGTTCATTAATAATAGCACGATCCAACTTACTAATAATTCTACCAACACCAGTCTGACCATTGGTCCAAGTAAACTTAGACCCCAACGAATCAGCTTCAAACAAGTTATTATCCTCCATCCAATCAGAAAACTCATTAATACAAGAGAGACGAGTTGTCCTACCCCCTTTCTTTTCATCTTGACGAAGAACACAATTGAAATCACCCATAACCAACCAAGGAGTATTTACGTCAACCGCTTCAAGTTGACTCCAAAGCCTCCTACGAAAAACTTGAATATAACTAGCATGAACAAAAGAGATAAGAACCCCCTCAGTTTTAACCGTAATAGCTTATCTAGACATATTAATCACCACCGGCTCCTCAATACAATCATCCCAAAGAATCCACAAATTACCCAAAGAACTAGAAGTAGAATTATGAATTACCTTTTTATTATAACCAGCCAAATTTAACCTTCTCATTACATTGTCAGTGCAACGAATCTTAGGCTCAACAATACAAAGTACTACCGGCTTATATTCATGCACCAATTTACGTAACTTACTACCCGCTTCCACCTTCGCCACCCCATTAATATTCCAATATAGAACTTTCATCAGGAAACACTCTTCTTTTTATTATGATAACTAAATTGGAACTTGATTTCTGAGACTAAATTGTAAACTAGATAAACTCATCTTTAACAGAAAAAGTTTGAAAAATGTATTGTAATTACAATTAATATGTTCTAAGGCAATACGTCTAGTAAAAATTGCATTTCTATGTACGTTGATTCAAGAAAATATGAAGGAAGTCAAATTTTACAATAGAAGAAGGAGGAAAGACCATGCAGAACACCCAAATCCTAACAAATTTCATCTATCTTGAATCAAATGGAAAGACAAAGCGAACACAAAAACAAAGAATTCATAAAAATGTTGAACTTAATATACGTTAACTCAAAAAAGTCTACACACTTCCTTATAAGTCGGAAATTGATTTCTGAGACTAAATTGTAAACTAGATAAACTCATCTTTGACAAAAAAAAGTTTTAAAAATGTATTGCAATTACAATTAATATGTTCTAAGGCAATATGTCTAGTAAAAATTGCATTTCTATGTACGTTGATTCAAGAAAATATGAAGGAAGTCAAATTTTACAATAGAAGAAGGAGGAAAGACCATGCAGAACACCCAAATCCTAACAAATTTCATCTATCTTGAATCAAATGGAAAGACAAAGCGAACACAAAAACAAAGAATTCATAAAAATGTTGAACTTAATATACGTTAACTCAAAAAAGTCTACACACTTCCTTATAAGTCGGAAATTGATTTCTGAGACTAAATTGTAAACTAGATAAACTCATCTTTGACAAAAAAAAGTTTTAAAAATGTATTGCAATTACAATTAATATGTTCTAAGGCAATATGTCTAGTCAAAATTGCATTTGTATGTACGTTGATTCAAGAAAATATGAAGGAAGTCAAATTTCACAATAGAAGAAGGATGAAAGAACATGCAGAACTAACCCAAATCATAACAAATTTCATCTATCTTGAATCAAATAGAAATACAAAGCCAACACAAAAAGAAAGAGTTCATAAAAATGTTGAATTTTATATACGTTAACTCAAAAAAGTCTACACATTTCGTTATAAGTCGGAAATTTTTTTCTAAGACTAAATTGTAAACTAGATAAACTCATCTTTCACAGAAAAAGTTTGAAAAACGTATTGTAATTACAATTAATATGTTCTAAGGCAATACGTCTAGTAAAAATTGCATTTCTATGTACGTTGATTCAAGAAAATATGAAGGAAGTCAAATTTCACAATAGAAAAAGGATGAAGACCATGCAGAACTAATCCAAATCCTAACAAACTTCATCTATCTTGAATCAAATAGAAAGAAAAAGCCAACACAAAAAGAAAGAGTTCATAAAAATGTTGAATTTTATATACGTTAACTCAAAAAAGTCTACACATTTTGTTATAAGTCGGAAATTGATTTCTGAGACTAAATTGTAAACTAGATAAACTCATGTTTGACAAAAAAAAGTTTTAAAAATGTATTGTAATTACAATTAATATGTTCTAAGGCAATATGTCTAGTAAAAATTGCATTTTTATGTACGTTGATTCAAGAAAATATGAAGGAAGTCAAATTTCACAATAGAAGAAGGATGAAAGACCATGCAGAACTAATCCAAATCCTAACAAATTTCATATATCTTGAATCAAATTGAAAGACAAATCCAACACAAAAAGAAAGATTTCATAAAAATGTTGAATTTTATATACGTTAACTCAAAAAAGTCTACACATTTTGTTATAAGTCAGAAATTGATTTCTGAGACTGAATTGTAAACTAGATAAACTCATCTTTGACAAAAAAAGTTTGAAAAATGTATTGTAATTAAAATTAATATGTTCTAAGGCAATACGTCTAGTAAAAATTGCATTTCTATGTACGTTGATTCAAGAAAATACGAAGGAAGTCAAATTTCACAATAGAAGAAGGCTGAAAGACCATGCAGAACTAACCCAAATCCTAACAAATTTCATCTATCTTGAGTCAAAGAGAAATACAAAGCCAACACAAAAAGAAAGAGTTCATAAAAATGTTGAATTTTATATACGTTAACTCAAAAAAGTCTACACATTTCGTTATAAGTCGGAAATTGATTTCTGAGACTAAATTGTAAACTAGACAAACTCATATTTAACAGAAAAAGTTTGAAAAATGTATTGTAATCACAAATAATATGTTCTAAGGCATTAAGTCTACTAAAAATTGCATTTATATGTACGTTGATTCAAGAAAATATGAAGGAAGTCAAATTTTACAATAGAAGAAGGAAGAAAGACCATGCAGAATTAATCCAAATCCTGACAAATTTCATCTATCTTGAATCAAATATAAAGACAAATCCAACACAAAAAGAAAGAGTTCATAAAAATGTTTAATTTAATATACGTTAACTCAAAAAAGCCTACACACTTCGTTATAAGTCGGAAATTGATTTTTGAGACTAAATTGTAAACTAGATAAACTCATATTTAACTGAATAAGTTTGAAAAATGTATTGTAATCACAAATAATATGTTCTAAGGCATTAAGTCTACTACAAAATTGCATTTATATGTACATTGATTCAAGAAAATATGAAGGAAGTCAAATTTTACAATTGAAGAAGGATGAAAGACCATGCAGAACTAATCCAAATCCTAACAAATTTCATCTATCTTGAATCAAATAGAAAGACAAATCCAACACAAAAAGAAAGAGTTCATAAAAATGTTGAATTTTATATACGTTAACTCAAAAAAGTCTACACATTTTGTTATAAATCGGAAATTGATTTCTGAGACTAAATTGTAAACTAGATAAACTCATCTTTGACAAAAAAAGTTTTAAAAATGTATTGCAATTACAATTAATATGTTGTAAGGAAATATGTCTAGTAAAAATTGCATTTCTATGTACGTTGATTCAAGAAAATATGAAGGAAGTCAAATTTTACAATAGAAGAAGGATGAAAGACCATGCAGAACTAATCCAAATCCTAACAAATTTCATATATCTTGAATCAAATAGAAAGACAAATCCAACACAAAAAGAAAGATTTCATAAAAATGTTGAATTTTATATACGTTAACTCAAAAAAGTCTACACATTTCGTTATAAGTCGGAAATTGATTTCTGAGACTAAATTGTAAACTAGATAAACTCATGTTTGACAAAAAAAAGTTTTAAAAATGTATTTTAATTACAATTAATATGTTCTAAGGCAATATGTCTAGTAAAAATTGCATTTTTATGTACGTTGATTCAAGAAAATATGAAGGAAGTCAAATTTCACAATAGAAGAAGGAGGAAAGACCATGCAGAACTAACCCAAATCCTAACAAATTTCATCTATCTTGAATCAAATATAAATACAAAGCCAACACAAAAAGAAAGAGTTCATAAAAATGTTGAATTTTATATACGTTAACTCAAAAAAGTCTACACATTTCGTTATAAGTCGGAAATTGATTTCTGAGACTAAATTGTAAACTAGATAAACTCATGTTTGACAAAAAAAAGTTTTAAAAATGTATTGTAATTACAATTAATATGTTCTAAGGCAATATGTCTAGTAAAAATTGCATTTTTATGTACGTTGATTCAAGAAAATATGAAGGAAGTCAAATTTCACAATAGAAGAAGGATGAAAGACCATGCAGAACTAATCCAAATCCTAACAAATTTCATATATCTTGAATCAAATTGAAAGACAAATCCAACACAAAAAGAAAGATTTCATAAAAATGTTGAATTTTATATACGTTAACTCAAAAAAGTCTACACATTTTGTTATAAGTCAGAAATTGATTTCTGAGACTGAATTGTAAACTAGATAAACTCATCTTTGACAAAAAAAGTTTGAAAAATGTATTGTAATTAAAATTAATATGTTCTAAGGCAATACGTCTAGTAAAAATTGCATTTCTATGTACGTTGATTCAAGAAAATACGAAGGAAGTCAAATTTCACAATAGAAGAAGGCTGAAAGACCATGCAGAACTAACCCAAATCCTAACAAATTTCATCTATCTTGAGTCAAAGAGAAATACAAAGCCAACACAAAAAGAAAGAGTTCATAAAAATGTTGAATTTTATATACGTTAACTCAAAAAAGTCTACACATTTCGTTATAAGTCGGAAATTGATTTCTGAGACTAAATTGTAAACTAGACAAACTCATATTTAACAGAAAAAGTTTGAAAAATGTATTTTAATCACAAATAATATGTTCTAAGGCATTAAGTCTACTAAAAATTGCATTTATATGTACGTTGATTCAAGAAAATATGAAGGAAGTCAAATTTTACAATAGAAGAAGGAAGAAAGACCATGCAGAATTAATCCAAATCCTAACAAATTTCATCTATCTTGAATCAAATATAAAGACAAATCCAACACAAAAAGAAAGAGTTCATAAAAATGTTTAATTTAATATACGTTAACTCAAAAAAGCCTACACACTTCGTTATAAGTCGGAAATTGATTTCTGAGACTAAATTGTAAACTAGATAAACTCATATTTAACTGAATAAGTTTGAAAAATGTATTGTAATCACAAATAATATATTCTAAGGCATTAAGTCTACTAAAAATTACATTTATATGTACGTTGATTCAAGAAAATATGAAGGAAGTCAAATTTTACAATTGAAGAAGGATGAAAGACCATGTAGAACTAATCCAAATCCTAACAAATTTCATCTATCTTGAATCAAATAGAAAGACAAATCCAACACAAAAAGTAAGAGTTCATAAAAATGTTGAATTTTATATACGTTAACTCAAAAAAGACTACACATTTTGTTATAAGTCGGAAATTGATTTCTGAGACTAAATTGTAAACTAGATAAACTCATCTTTGACAAAAAAAAGTTTTAAAAATGTGTTGCAATTACAATTAATATGTTCTAAGGAAATATGTCTAGTAAAAATTGCATTTCTATGTACGTTGATTCAAGAAAATATGAAGGAAGTCAAATTTCACAATAGAAGAAGTATGAAAGACCATGCAGAACTAATCCAAATCCTAACAAATTTCATATATCTTGAATCAAATTGAAAGACAAATCCAACACAAAAAGAAAGATTTCATAAAAATGTTGAATTTTATATACGTTAACTCAAAAAAGTCTACACATTTCGTTATAAGTCGGAAATTGATTTCTGAGACTAAATTGTAAACTAGATAAACTCATGTTTGACAAAAAAAGTTTTAAAAATGTATTGTAATTACAATTAATATGTTCTAAGGCAATATGTCTAGTAAAAATTGCATTTTTATGTACGTTGATTCAAGAAAATATGAAGGAAGTAAAATTTCACAATAGAAGAAGGATGAAAGACCATGCAGAACTAATCCAAATCCTAACAAATTTCATATATCTTGAATCAAATTGAAAGACAAATCCAACACAAAAAGAAAGATTTCATAAAAATGTTGAATTTTATATACGTTAACTCAAAAAAGTCTACACATTTTGTTATAAGTCAGAAATTGATTTCTGAGACTAAATTGTAAACTAGATAAACTCATCTTTGACAAAAAAAGTTTGAAAAATGTATTGTAATTAAAATTAATATGTTCTAAAAAAATATGTCTATTCAAAATTGTATTTCTATGTACGTTGATTCAAGAAAATATGAAGGAAGTCAAATTTCACAATAAAAGAAGGCTGAAAGACCATGCAGAACTAACCCAAATCCTAACAAATTTCATCTATCTTGAATCAAATAGAAATACAAAGCCAACACAAAAAGAAAGAGTTCATAAAAATGTTGAATTTTATATACGTTAACTCAAAAAAGTCTACACATTTCGTTATAAGTCGGAAATTTATTTCTGAGACTAAATTGTAAACTAGACAAACTCATCTTTAACAGAAAAAGTTTGAAAAATGTATTGTAATTACATTTAATATGTTCTAAGGCAATACGTCTAGTAAAAATTGCATTTCTATGTACGTTGATTCAAGTAAATATGAAGGAAGTCAAATTTCACAATAGAAGAAGGATGAAAGACCATGCAAAACTAATCTAAATCCTAACAAATTTCATCTATCTTGAATTAAATAGAAAGACAAAGCCAACACAAAAAGAAAGAGTTCATAAAAATGTTGAATTTAATATACGTTAACTCAATAAAGCCTACGCACTTCGTTATAAGTCGGAAATTGATTTTTGAGACTAAATTGTAAACTAGATAAACTCATATTTAACTGAATAAGTTTGAAAAATGTATTGTAATCACAAATAATATGTTCTAAGGCATTAAGTCTACTAAAAATTGCATTTATATGTACGTTGATTCAAGAAAATATGAAGGAAGTCAAATTTTACAATAGAAGAAGGAAGAAAGACCATGCAGAATTAATCCAAAGCCTAACAAATTTCATCTATCTTGAATCAAATATAAAGACAAATCCAACACAAAAAGAAAGAGTTCATAAAAATGTTTAATTTTATATACGTTAACTCAAAAAAGTCTACACATTTTGTTATAAGTCGGAAATTGATTTCTGAGACTAAATTGTAAACTAGATAAACTCATCTTTAACTGAAAAAGTTTGAAAAATGTATTGTAATCACAAATAATATGTTCTAAGGCAATACGTCTAGTAAAAATTGCATTTCTATGTACGTTGATTCAAGAAAATATGAAGGAAGTCAAATTTCACAATAGAAAAAGGATGAAAGACCATGCAGAACTAATCCAAATCCTAACAAACTTCAACTATCTTGAATCAAATAGAAAGACAAAGCCAACACAAAAACAAAGAGTTCATAAAAATGTTGAATTTAATATACGTTCTCAAAAAAGTCTACACTCTTCGTTATAAGTCGGAAATTGATTTCTGAGACTAAATTGTAAACTAGATAAACTCATCTTTGACAAAAAAAATTTGAAAAATGTATTGTAATCACAAATAATATATTCTAAGGCATTAAGTCTACTAAAAATTACATTTATATGTACGTTGATTCAAGAAAATATGAAGTAAGTCAAATTTTACAATTGAAGAAGGATGAAAGACCATGTAGAACTAATCCAAATCCTAACAAATTTCATCTATCTTGAATCAAATAGAAAGACAAATCCAACACAAAAAGAAAGAGTTCATAAAAATGTTGAATTTTATATACGTTAACTCAAAAAAGACTACACATTTTGTTATAAGTCGGAAATTGATTTCTGAGACTAAATTGTAAACTAGATAAACTCATGTTTGACAAAAAAAGTTTTAAAAATGTATTGTAATTACAATTAATATGTTCTAAGGCAATATGTCTAGTAAAAATTGCATTTTTATGTACGTTGATTCAAGAAAATATGAAGGAAGTAAAATTTCACAATAGAAGAAGGATGAAAGACCATGCAGAACTAATCCAAATCCTAACAAATTTCATATATCTTGAATCAAATTGAAAGACAAATCCAACACAAAAAGAAAGATTTCATAAAAATGTTGAATTTTATATACGTTAACTCAAAAAAGTCTACACATTTTGTTATAAGTCAGAAATTGATTTCTGAGACTAAATTGTAAACTAGATAAACTCATCTTTGACAAAAAAATTTTGAAAAATGTATTGTAATTACAATTAATATGTTCTAAGGCAATATGTCTAGTAAAAATTGCATTTCTATGTACGTTGATTCAAGAAAATATGAAGGAAGTCAAATTTCACAATAGAAGAAGGAGGAAAGACCATGCAGAACTAACCCAAATCCTAACAAATTTCATCTATCTTGAATCAAATAGAAATACAAAGCCAACACAAAAAGAAAGAGTTCATAAAAATGTTGAATTTTATATATGTTAACTCAAAAAAGTCTACACACTTCGTTATATGTCGGAAATTGATTTCTGAGACTAAATTGTAAACTAGATAAACTCATCTTTGACAGAAAAAGTTTGAAAAATGTATTGTAATTACAATTAATACGTTCTAAGGCAATACGTCTAGTAAAAATTGCATTTCTATGTACGTTGATTCAAGTAAATACGAAGGAAGTCAAATTTCACAATAGAAGAAGGATGAAAGACCATGCAAAACTAATCCAAATCCTAACAAATTTCATCTATCTTGAATCAAATAGAAAGACAAAGCCAACACAAAAAGAAAGAGTTAATAAAAATGTTGAATTTAATATACGTTAACTCAAAAAAGCCTACACACTTCGTTATAAGTCGGAAATTGATTTCTGAGACTAAATTGTAAACTAGATAAACTCTTCTTTAACTGAAAAAGTTTGAAAAATGTATTGTAATCACAAATAATATGTTCTAAGGTATTACGTCTACTAAAAATTGCATTTATATGTACGTTGATTCAAGAAAATATGAAGGAAGTCAAATTTCACAACAGAAGAAGGATGGAAGACCATGCAGAAGTAACCCAAATCCTAACAAATTTCATCTATCTTGAATCAAATAGAAATTCAAAGCCAACACAAAAAGAAAGAGTTCATAAAAATGTTGAATTTTATATACGTTAACTCAAAAAAGTCTACACATTTCGTTATAAGTCGGAAATTGATTTCTGAGACTAAATTGTAAACTAGATAAACTCATCTTTAACAGAAAAAGTTTGAAAAATGTATTGTAATTACAATTAATATGTTCTAAGGCATTAAGTCTACTAAAAATTGCATTTATATGTACGTTAATTCAAGAAAATATGAAGGAAGTCAAATTTTACAATAGAAGAAGGAAGAAAGACCATGCAGAATTAATCCAAATCCTAACAAATTTCATCTATCTTGAATCAAATATAAAGACAAATCCAACACAAAAAGAAAGAGTTCATAAAAATGTTTAATTTAATATACGTTAACTCAAAAAAGCCTACACACTTCGTTATAAGTCGGAAATTGATTTCTGAGACTAAATTGTAAACTAGATAAACTCATATTTAACTGAATAAGTTTGAAAAATGTATTGTAATCACAAATAATATATTCTAAGGCATTAAGTCTACTAAAAATTACATTTATATGTACGTTGATTCAAGAAAATATGAAGGAAGTCAAATTTTACAATTGAAGAAGGATGAAAGACCATGTAGAACTAATCCAAATCCTAACAAATTTCATCTATCTTGAATCAAATAGAAAGACAAATCCAACACAAAAAGTAAGAGTTCATAAAAATGTTGAATTTTATATACGTTAACTCAAAAAAGACTACACATTTTGTTATAAGTCGGAAATTGATTTCTGAGACTAAATTGTAAACTAGATAAACTCATCTTTGACAAAAAAAAGTTTTAAAAATGTGTTGCAATTACAATTAATATGTTCTAAGGAAATATGTCTAGTAAAAATTGCATTTCTATGTACGTTGATTCAAGAAAATATGAAGGAAGTCAAATTTCACAATAGAAGAAGTATGAAAGACCATGCAGAACTAATCCAAATCCTAACAAATTTCATATATCTTGAATCAAATTGAAAGACAAATCCAACACAAAAAGAAAGATTTCATAAAAATGTTGAATTTTATATACGTTAACTCAAAAAAGTCTACACATTTCGTTATAAGTCGGAAATTGATTTCTGAGACTAAATTGTAAACTAGATAAACTCATGTTTGACAAAAAAAGTTTTAAAAATGTATTGTAATTACAATTAATATGTTCTAAGGCAATATGTCTAGTAAAAATTGCATTTTTATGTACGTTGATTCAAGAAAATATGAAGGAAGTCAAATTTCACAATAGAAGAAGGAGGAAAGACCATGCAGAACTAACCCAAATCCTAACAAATTTCATCTATCTTGAATCAAATAGAAATACAAAGCCAACACAAAAAGAAAGAGTTCATAAAAATGTTGAATTTTATATACGTTAACTCAAAAAAGTCTACAAATTTCGTTATAAGTCGGAAATTGATTTCTGAGACTAAATTGTAAACTAGATAAACTCATCTTTCACAGAAAAAGTTTGAAAAATGTATTGTAATTACAATTAATACGTTCTAAGGCAATACGTCTAGTAAAAATTGCATTTCTATGTACGTTGATTCAAGTAAATACGAAGGAAGTCAAATTTCACAATAGAAGAAGGATGAAAGACCATGCAAAACTAATCCAAATCCTAACAAATTTCATCTATGTTGAATCAAATAGAAAGACAAAGCCAACACAAAAAGAAAGAGTTAATAAAAATGTTGAATTTAATATACGTTAACTCAAAATAGCCTACACACTTCGTTATAAGTCGGAAATTGATTTCTGAGACTAAATTGTAAACTAGATAAACTCTTCTTTAACTGAAAAAGTTTGAAAAATGTATTGTAATCACAAATAATATGTTCTAAGGCATTACGTCTACTAAAAATTGCATTTATATGTACGTTGATTCAAGAAAATATGAAGGAAGTCAAATTTCACAACAGAAGAAGGATGAAAGACCATGCAGAACTAACCCAAATCCTAACAAATTTCATCTATCTTGAATTAAATAGAAATTCAAAGGCAACACAAAAAGAAAGA
Organism: Papaver somniferum; assembly: GCF_003573695.1. NCBI lineage: Eukaryota > Viridiplantae > Streptophyta > Magnoliopsida > Ranunculales > Papaveraceae > Papaver > Papaver somniferum. Next base: position 894,503 of record NW_020646082.1, on the reverse strand, counting down.
GTTCATAAAAATGTTGAATTTTATATACGTTAACTCAAAAAAGTCTACACATTTCGTTATAAGTCGGAAATTGATTTCTGAGACTAAATTGTAAACTAGATAAACTCATCTTTGACAGAAAAAGTTTGAAAAATGTATTGTAATTACAATTAATATGTTTTAAGGCAATACGTCTAGTAAAAATTGAATTTCTATGTACGTTGATTCAAGTAAATATGAAGGAAGTCAAATTTCACAATAGAAGAAGGATGAAAGACCATGCAAAACTAATCCAAATCCTAATAAATTTCATCTATCTTGAATCAAATAGAAAGACAAAGCCAACTCAAAAAGAAAGAGTTCATAAAAATGATGAATTTAATATACGTTAACTCAAAAAAGCCTACACACTTCGTTATAAGTCGGAAATTGATTTCTGAGACTAAATTGTAAACTAGATAAACTCATCTTTAACTGAAAAAGTTTTAAAAATGTATTGTAATTACAATTAATATGTTCTAAGGCAATATGTCTAGTAAAAATTGCATTTTTATGTACGTTGATTCAAGAAAATATGAAGGAAGTCAAATTTCACAATAGAAGAAGGATGAAAGACCATGCAGAACTAATCCAAATCCTAACAAATTTCATATATCTTGAATCAAATTGAAAGACAAATCCAACACAAAAAGAAAGATTTCATAAAAATGTTGAATTTTATATACGTTAACTCAAAAAAGTCTACACATTTTGTTATAAGTCAGAAATTGATTTCTGAGACTAAATTGTAAACTAGATAAACTCATCTTTGACAAAAAAAGTTTGAAAAATGTATTGTAATTAAAATTAATATGTTCTAAAAAAATATGTCTATTCAAAATTGTATTTCTATGTACGTTGATTCAAGAAAATATGAAGGAAGTCAAATTTCACAATAAAAGAAGGCTGAAAGACCATATAGAACTAACCCAAATCCTAACAAATTTCATCTATCTTGAATCAAATAGAAATACAAAGCCAACACAAAAAGAAAGAGTTCATAAAAATGTTGAATTTTATATACGTTAACTCAAAAAAGTCTACACATTTCGTTATAAGTCGGAAATTGATTTCTGAGACTAAATTGTAAACTAGACAAACTCATCTTTAACAGAAAAAGTTTGAAAAATGTATTGTAATTACATTTAATATGTTCTAAGGCAATACGTCTAGTAAAAATTGCATTTCTATGTACGTTGATTCACGTAAATATGAAGGAAGTCAAATTTCACAATAGAAGAAGGATGAAAGACCATGCAAAACTAATCCAAATCCTAACAAATTTCATCTATCTTGAATTAAATAGAAAGACAAAGCCAACACAAAAAGAAAGAGTTCATAAAAATGTTGAATTTAATATACGTTAACTCAATAAAGCCTACACACTTCGTTATAAGTCGGAAATTGATTTCTGAGACTAAATTGTAAACTAGATAAACTCATATTTAACTGAATAAGTTTGAAAAATGTATTGTAATCACAAATAATACGTTCTAAGGCATTAAGTCTACTAAAAATTGCATTTATATGTACGTTGATTCAAGAAAATATGAAGGAAGTCAAATTTTACAATAGAAGAAGGAAGAAAGACCATGCAGAATTAATCCAAATCCTAACAAATTTCATCTATCTTGAATCAAATATAAAGACAAATCCAACACAAAAAGAAAGAGTTCATAAAAATGTTTAATTTTATATACGTTAACTCAAAAAAGTCTACACATTTTGTTATAAGTCGGAAATTGATTTCTGAGACTAAATTGTAAACTAGATAAACTCATCTTTAACTGAAAAAGTTTGAAAAATGTATTGTAATCACAAATAATATGTTCTAAGGCAATACGTCTAGTAAAAATTGCATTTCTATGTACGTTGATTCAAGAAAATATGAAGGAAGTCAAATTTCACAATAGAAAAAGGATGAAAGACCATGCAGAACTAATCCAAATCCTAACAAACTTCAACTATCTTGAATCAAATAGAAAGACAAAGCCAACACAAAAACAAAGAGTTCATAAAAATGTTGAATTTAATATACGTTCTCAAAAAAGTCTACACTCTTCGTTATAAGTCGGAAATTGATTTCGGAGACTAAATTATAAACTAGATAAACTCATCTTTGACAAAAAAAAATTTGAAAAATGTATTGTAATTACAATTAATATGTTCTAAGGCAATATGTCTAGTAAAAATTGCATTTCTATGTACATTGATTCAAGAAAATATGAAGGAAGTCAAATTTCACCATAGAAGAAGGAGGAAAGACCATCAGAATTAACCCAAATCCTAACAAATTTTATCTATCTTGAATCAAATAGAAATACAAAGCCAACATAAAAAGTAAGAGTTCATAAAAATGTTGAATTTTATATACGTTAACTCAAAAAAGTCTACACACTTCGTTATAAGTCGGAAATTGATTTCTGAGACTAAATTGTAAACTAGATAAACTCATCTTTGACAGAAAAAGTTTGAAAATGTATTGTAATTACAATTAATACGTTCTAAGGCAATACATCTAGTAAAAATTGCATTTCTATGTACGTTGATTCAAGTAAATACGAAGGAAGTCAAATTTCACAATAGAAGAAGGATGAAAGACCATGCAAAACTAATCCAAATCCTAACAAATTTCATCTATGTTGAATCAAATAGAAAGACAAAGCCAACACAAAAAGAAAGAGTTAATAAAAATGTTGAATTTAATATACGTTAACTCAAAAAAGCCTACACACTTCGTTATAAGTCGGAAATTGATTTCTGAGAATAAATTGTAAACTAGACAAACTCTTCTTTAACTGAAAAAGTTTGAAAAATGTATTGTAATTACAAATAATATGTTCTAAGGCATTACGTCTACTAAAAATTGCATTTATATGTACGTTGATTCAAGAAAATATGAAGGAAGTCAAATTTCACAACAGAAGAAGGATGAAAGACCATGCAGAAGTAACCCAAATCCTAACAAATTTCATCTATCTTGAATCAAATAGAAATTCAAAGCCAACACAAAAAGAAAGAGTTCATAAAAATGTTGAATTTTATATACGTTAACTCAAAAAAGTCTACACATTTCGTTATAAGTCGGAAATTGATTTCTGAGACTAAATTGTAAACTAGATAAACTCATCTTTGACAGAAAAAGTTTGAAAAATGTATTGTAATTATAATTAATATGTTCTAAGGCATTAAGTCTACTAAAAATTGCATTTATATGTACGTTAATTCAAGAAAATATGAAGGAAGTCAAATTTTACAATAGAAGAAGGAAGAAAGACCATGCAGAATTAATCCAAATCCTAACAAATTTCATCTATCTTGAATCAAATATAAAGACAAATCCAACACAAAAAGAAAGAGTTCATAAAAATGTTTAATTTAATATACGTTAACTCAAAAAAGCCTACACACTTCGTTATAAGTCGGAAATTGATTTCTGAGACTAAATTGTAAACTAGATAAACTCATATTTAACTGAATAAGTTTGAAAAATGTATTGTAATCACAAATAATATATTCTAAGGCATTAAGTCTACTAAAAATTACATTTATATGTACGTTGATTCAAGAAAATATGAAGGAAGTCAAATTTTACAATTGAAGAAGGATGAAAGACCATGTAGAACTAATCCAAATCCTAACAAATTTCATCTATCTTGAATCAAATAGAAAGACAAATCCAACACAAAAAGTAAGAGTTCATAAAAATGTTGAATTTTATATACGTTAACTCAAAAAAGACTACACATTTTGTTATAAGTCGGAAATTGATTTCTGAGACTAAATTGTAAACTAGATAAACTCATCTTTGACAAAAAAAAGTTTTAAAAATGTGTTGCAATTACAATTAATATGTTCTAAGGAAATATGTCTAGTAAAAATTGCATTTCTATGTACGTTGATTCAAGAAAATATGAAGGAAGTCAAATTTCACAATAGAAGAAGTATGAAAGACCATGCAGAACTAATCCAAATCCTAACAAATTTCATATATCTTGAATCAAATTGAAAGACAAATCCAACACAAAAAGAAAGATTTCATAAAAATGTTGAATTTTATATACGTTAACTCAAAAAAGTCTACACATTTCGTTATAAGTCGGAAATTGATTTCTGAGACTAAATTGTAAACTAGATAAACTCATGTTTGACAAAAAAAGTTTTAAAAATGTATTGTAATTACAATTAATATGTTCTAAGGCAATATGTCTAGTAAAAATTGCATTTTTATGTACGTTGATTCAAGAAAATATGAAGGAAGTCAAATTTCACAATAGAAGAAGGATGAAAGACCATGCAGAACTAATCCAAATCCTAACAAATTTCATATATCTTGAATCAAATAGAAAGACAAAGCCAACACAAAAAGAAAGAGTTCATAAAAATGTTGAATTTTATATACGTTAACTCAAAAAAGTCTACACATTTCGTTATAAGTCGAAAATTGATTTCTGAGACTAAATTGTAAACTAGATAAACTTATCTTTAACAGAAAAAGATTGAAAAATGTATTGTAATTACAATGGATATGTTCTTAGGCAATACGTCTAGTAAAAATTGCATTTCTATGTACGTTGATTCAAGAAAATATGAACGAAGTCAAATTTCACAATGGAAGAAGGATGAAAGACCATGCAGAACTAATCCAAATCCTAACAAATTTCATCTATCTTGAATCAAATAGAAAGACAAAGCCAACACAAAAAGAAAGAGTTCATAAAAATGTTGAATTTTATATACGTTAACTCAAAAAAGTCTACACATTTCGTTATAAGTAGGAAATTGATTTCTGAGACTAAATTGTAAACTAGATAAACTCATCTTTGACAGAAAAAGTTTGAAAAATGTATTGTAATTACAATTAATATGTTCTAAGGCAATACGTCTAGTAAAAATTGAATTTCTATGTACGTTGATTCAAGTAAATATGAAGGAAGTCAAATTTCACAATAGAAGAAGGATGAAAGACAATGCAGAACTAATCCAAATCTTAACAAATTTCATATATCTTGAATCAAATAGAAAGACAAAGCCAACACAAAAAGAAAGATTTCATAAAAATGTTGAATTTTATATACGTTAACTCAAAAAAGTCTACACATTTCGTTATAAGTCGGAAATTTATTTCTGAGACTAAATTGTAAACTAGATAAACTCATCTTTGACAGAAAAAGTTTGAAAAATGTATTGTAATTACAATTAATATGTTCTAAGGCAATACGTCTAGTAAAAATTGCATTTCTATGTACGTTGATTCAAGAAAATATGAAGGAAGTCAAATTTCACAATAGAAAAAGGATAAAAGACCATGCAGAACTAATCCAAATCCTAACAAACTTCATCTATCTTGAATCAAATAGAAAGACAAAGCCAACACAAAAACAAAGAGTTCATAAAAATGTTGAATTCAATATACGTTAACTCAAAAAAGTCTACACACTTCGTTATAAGTCGGAAATTGATTTCTGAGACTAAATTATAAACCAGATAAACTCATCTTTGACAAAAAAATTTGAAAAATGTATTGTAATTACAATTAATATGTTCTAAGGCAATATGTCTAGTAAAAATTGCATTTCTATGTACGTTGATTCAAGAAAATATGAAGGAAGTCAAATTTCACAATAGAAGAAGGAGGAAAGACCATGCAGAATTAACCCAAATCCTAACAAATTTCATCTATCTTGAATCAAATAGAAATACAAAGCCAACACAAAAAGAAAGAGTTCATAAAAATGTTGAATTTTATATACGTTAACTCAAAAAAGTCTACACACTTCGTTATAAGTCGGAAATTGATTTCTGAGACTAAATTGTAAACTAGATAAACTCATCTTTGACAGAAAAAGTTTGAAAAATGTATTGTAATCACAAATAATATGTTCTAAGGCATTACGTCTACTAAAAATTGCATTTATATGTACGTTGATTCAAGAAAATATGAAGGAAGTCAAATTTCACAACAGAAGAAGGATGAAAGACCATGCAGAAGTAACCCAAATCCTAACAAATTTCATCTATCTTGAATCAAATAGAAATTCAAAGCCAACACAACAAGAAAGAGTTCATAAAAATGTTGAATTTTATATACGTTAACTCAAAAAAGTCTACACATTTCGTTATAAGTCGGAAATTGATTTCTGAGACTAAATTGTAAACTAGATAAACTCATCTTTGACAGAAAAAGTTTGAAAAATGTATTGTAATTACAATTAATATGTTCTAAGGCAATACATCTAGTAAAAATTGAATTTCTATGTACGTTGATTCAAGTAAATATGAAGGAAGTCAAATTTCACAATAGAAGAAGGATGAAAGACAATGCAGAACTAATCCAAATCTTAACAAATTTCATCTATCTTGAATCAAATAGAAAGACAAATCCAACACAAAAAGAAAGATTTCATAAAAATGTTGAATTTTATATACGTTAACTCAAAAAAGTCTACACATTTCGTTATAAGTCGGAAATTGATTTCTGAGACTAAATTGTAAACTAGATAAACTCATGTTTGACAAAAAAAGTTTTAAAAATGTATTGTAATTACAATTAATATGTTCTAAGGCAATATGTCTAGTAAAAATTGCATTTTTATGTACGTTGATTTAAGAAAATATGAAGGAAGTCAAATTTCACAATAGAAGAAGGAGGAAAGACCATGCAGAACTAACCCAAATCCTAACAAATTTCATCTATCTTGAATCAAATAGAAATACAAAGCCAACACAAAAAGAAAGAGTTCATAAAAATGTTGAATTTTATATACGTTAACTCAAAAAAGTCTACACACTTCGTTATAAGTCGGAAATTAATTTCTGAGACTAAATTGTAAACTAGATAAACTCATCTTTGACAGAAAAAGTTTGAAAAATGTATTGTAATTACAATTAATACGTTCTAAGGCAATACGTCTAGTAAAAATTGCATTTCTATGTACGTTGATTCAAGTAAATACGAAGGAAGTCAAATTTCACAATAGAAGAAGGATGAAAGACCATGCAAAACTAATCCAAATCCAAAAAAATTTCATCTATCTTGAATCAAATAGAAAGACAAAGCCAACACAAAAAGAAAGAGTTAATAAAAATGTTGAATTTAATATACGTTAACTCAAAAAAGCCTACACACTTCATTATAAGTCGGAAATTGATTTCTGAGACTAAATTGTAAACTAGATAAACTCTTCTTTAACTGAAAAAGTTTGAAAAATGTATTGTAATCACAAATAATATGTTCTAAGGCATTACGTCTACTAAAAATTGCATTTGTATGTACGTTGTTTCAAGAAAATATGAAGGAAGTCAAATTTCACAACAGAAGAAGGATGAAAGACAATGCAGAAGTAACCCAAATCCTAACAAATTTCATCTATCTTGAATCAAATAGAAATTCAAAGCCAACACAAAAAGAAAGAGTTCATAAAAATGTTGAATTTTATATACGTTAACTCAAAAAAGTCTACACATTTGTTATAAGTCGGAAATTGATTTCTGAGACTAAATTGTAAACTAGATAAACTCATCTTTGACAGAAAAAGTTTGAAAAATGTATTGTAATTACAATTAATATGTTCTAAGGCAATACGTCTAGTAAAAATTGAATTTCTATGTACGTTGATTCAAGTAAATATGAAGGAAGTCAAATTTCACAATAGAAGAAGGATGAAAGACAATGCAGAACTAATCCAAATCTTAACAAATTTCATCTATCTTGAATCAAATAGAAAGACAAAGCCAACACAAAAAGAAAGATTTCATAAAAATGTTGAATTTTATATACGTTAACTCAAAAAAGTCTACACATTTCGTTATAAGTCGGAAATTTATTTCTGAGACTAAATTGTAAACTAGATAAACTCCTCTTTCACAGAAAAAGTTTGAAAAATGTATTGTAATTACAATTAATATGTTCTAAGGCAATACGTCTAGTAAAAATTGCATTTCTATGTACGTTGATTCAAGAAAATATGAAGGAAGTCAAATTTCACAATAGAAAAAGGATGAAAGACCATGCAGAACTAATCCAAATCTTAACAAATTTCATCTATCTTGAATCAAATAGAAAGACAAAGCCAACACAAAAACAAAGAGTTCATAAAAATGTTGAATTCAATATACGTTAACTCAAAAAAGTCTACACACTTCGTTATAAGTCGGAAATTGATTTCTGAGACTAAATTATAAACCAGATAAACTCATCTTTGACAAAAAAAAATTTGAAAAATGTATTGTAATTACAATTAATATGTTCTAAGGCAATATGTCTAGTAAAAATTGCATTTCTATGTACGTTGATTCAAGAAAATATGAAGGAAGTCAAATTTCACAATAGAAGAAGGAGGAAAGACCATGCAGAATTAACCCAAATCCTAACAAATTTCATCTATCTTGAATCAAATAGAAATACAAAGCCAACACAAAAAGAAAGAGTTCATAAAAATGTTGAATTTTATATACGTTAACTCAAAAAAGTCTACACACTTCGTTATAAGTCGGAAATTGATTTCTGAGACTAAATTGTAAACTAGATAAACTCATCTTTGACAGAAAAAGTTTGAAAAATGTATTGTAATCACAAATAATATGTTCTAAGGCATTACGTCTACTAAAAATTGCATTTATATGTACGTTGATTCAAGAAAATATGAAGGAAGTCAAATTTCACAACAGAAGAAGGATGAAAGACCATGCAGAAGTAACCCAAATCCTAACAAATTTCATCTATCTTGAATCAAATAGAAATTCAAAGCCAACACAACAAGAAAGAGTTCATAAAAATGTTGAATTTTATATACGTTAACTCAAAAAAGTCTACACATTTCGTTATAAGTCGGAAATTGATTTCTGAGACTAAATTGTAAACTAGATAAACTCATCTTTGACAGAAAAAGTTTGAAAAATGTATTGTAATTACAATTAATATGTTCTAAGGCAATACATCTAGTAAAAATTGAATTTCTATGTACGTTGATTCAAGTAAATATGAAGGAAGTCAAATTTCACAATAGAAGAAGGATGAAAGACAATGCAGAACTAATCCAAATCTTAACAAATTTCATCTATCTTGAATCAAATAGAAAGACAAAGCCAACACAAAAAGAAAGATTTCATAAAAATGTTGAATTTTATATACGTTAACTCAAAAAAGTCTACACATTTCGTTATAAGTCGGAAATTTATTTCTGAGACTAAATTGTAAACTAGATAAACTCATCTTTCACAGAAAAAGTTTGAAAAATGTATTGTAATTACAATTAATATGTTCTAAGGCAATATGTCTAGTAAAAATTGCATTTTTATGTACGTTGATTTAAGATAATATGAAGGAAGTCAAATTTCACAATAGAAGAAGGAGGAAAGACCATGCAGAACTAACCCAAATCCTAACAAATTTCATCTATCTTGAATCAAATAGAAATACAAAGCCAACACAAAAAGAAAGAGTTCATAAAAATGTTGAATTTTATATACGTTAACTCAAAAAAGTCTACACACTTCGTTATAAGTCGGAAATTGATTTCTGAGACTAAATTGTAAACTAGATAAACTCATCTTTGACAGAAAAAGTTTGAAAAATGTATTGTAATTACAATTAATACGTTCTAAGGCAATACGTCTAGTAAAAATTGCATTTCTATGTACGTTGATTCAAGTAAATACGAAGGAAGTCAAATTTCACAATAGAAGAAGGATGAAAGACCATGCAAAACTAATCCAAATCCTAACAAATTTCATCAATCTTGAATCAAATAGAAAGACAAAGCCAACACAAAAAGAAAGAGTTCATAAAAATGTTGAATTTAATATACGTTAACTCAAAAAAGCCTACACACTTCGTTATAACTCGGAAATTGATTTCTGAGACTAAATTTTAAACTAGATAAACTCATCTTTAACTGAAAAAGTTTGAAAAATGTATTGTAATCACAAATAATATGTTCTAAGGCATTACGTCTACTAAAAATTGCATTTATATGTACGTTGATTCAAGAAAATATGAAGGAAGTCAAATTTCACAACAGAAGAACGATGAAAGACCATGCAGAACTAACCCAAATCCTAACAAATTTCATCTATCTTGAATTAAATAGAAATTCAAAGGCAACACAAAAAGAAAGAGTTCATAAAAATGTTGAATTTTATATACGTTAACTCAAAAAAGTCTACACATTTCGTTATAAGTCGGAAATTGATTTCTGAGACTAAATTGTAAACTAGATAAACTCATCTTTGACAGAAAAAGTTTGAAAAATGTATTGTAATTACAATTAATACGTTCTAAGGCAATACGTCTAGTAAAAATTGCATTTCTATGTACGTTGATTCAAGTAAATACGAAGGAAGTCAAATTTCACAATAGAAGAAGGATGAAAGACCATGCAAAACTAATCCAAATCCTAACAAATTTCATCTATGTTGAATCAAATAGAAAGACAAAGCCAACACAAAAAGAAAGAGTTCATCAAAATGTTGAATTTTATATACGTTAACTCAAAAAAGTCTACACATTTCGTTATAAGTCGGAAATTGATTTCTGAGACTAAATTGTAAACTAGACAACTCATCTTTAACAGAAAAAGTTTGAAAAATGTATTGTAATTACATTTAATATGTTCTAAGGCAATACGTCTAGTAAAAATTGCATTTCTATGTACGTTGATTCAAGTAAATATGAAGGAAGTCAAATTTCACAATAGAAGAAGGATGAAAGACCATGCAAAACTAATCCAAATCCTAACAAATTTCATCTATCTTGAATTAAATAGAAAGACAAAGCCAACACAAAAAGAAAGAGTTCATAAAAATGTTGAATTTAATATACGTTAACTCAATAAAGCCTACACACTTCGTTATAAGTCGGAAATTGATTTCTGAGACTAAATTGTAAACTAGATAAACTCATATTTAACTGAATAAGTTTGAAAAATGTATTGTAATCACAAATAATATGTTCTAAGGCATTAAGTCTACTAAAAATTGCATTTATATGTACGTTGATTCAAGAAAATATGAAGGAAGTCAAATTTTACAATAGAAGAAGGAAGAAAGACCATGCAGAATTAATCCAAATCCTAACAAATTTCATCTATCTTGAATCAAATATAAAGACAAATCCAACACAAAAAGAAAGAGTTCATAAAAATGTTTAATTTTATATACGTTAACTCAAAAAAGTCTACACATTTTGTTATAAGTCGGAAATTGATTTCTGAGACTAAATTGTAAACTAGATAAACTCATCTTTGACAGAAAAAGTTTGAAAAATGTATTGTAATTACAATTAATACGTTCTAAGGCAATACGTCTAGTAAAAATTGCATTTCTATGTACGTTGATTCAAGTAAATACGAAGGAAGTCAAATTTCACAATAGAAGAAGGATGAAAGACCATGCAAAACTAATCCAAATCCTAACAAATTTCATCTATGTTGAATCAAATAGAAAGACAAAGCCAACACAAAAAGAAAGAGTTCATAAAAATGTTGAATTTTATATACGTTAACTCAAAAAAGTCTACACATTTCGTTATAAGTCGGAAATTGATTTCTGAGACTAAATTGTAAACTAGACAAACTCATCTTTAACAGAAAAAGTTTGAAAAATGTATTGTAATTACATTTAATATGTTCTAAGGCAATACGTCTAGTAAAAATTGCATTTCTATGTACGTTGATTCAAGTAAATATGAAGGAAGTCAAATTTCACAATAGAAGAAGGATGAAAGACCATGCAAAACTAATCCAAATCCTAACAAATTTCATCTATCTTGAATCAAATAGAAAGACAAAGCCAACACAAAAAGAAAGAGTTCATAAAAATGTTGAATTTAATATACGTTAACTCAAAAAAGTCTACACATTTCGTTATAAGTCGGAAATTGATTTCTGAGACTAAATTGTAAACTAGATAAACTCATCTTTCACAGAAAAAGTTTGAAAAATGTATTGTAATTACAATTAATATGTTCTAAGGCAATACGTCTAGTAAAAATTGCATTTCTATGTACGTTGATTCAAGAAAATATGAAGGAAGTCAAATTTCACAATAGAAAAAGGATGAAAGACCATGCAGAACTAATCCAAATCCTAACAAACTTCATCTATCTTGAATCAAATAGAAAGACAAAGCCAACACAAAAACAAAGAGTTCATAAAAATGTTGAATTCAATATACGTTAACTCAAAAAAGTCTACACACTTCGTTATAAGTCGGAAATTGATTTCTGAGACTAAATTGTAAACTAGATAAACTCATCTTTGACAGAAAAAGTTTGAAAAATGTATTGTAATTACAATTAATACGTTCTAAGGCAATACGTCTAGTAAAAATTGCATTTCTATGTACGTTGATTCAAGTAAATACGAAGGAAGTCAAATTTCACAATAGAAGAAGGATGAAAGACCATGCAAAACTAATCCAAATCCTAACAAATTTCATCTATGTTGAATCAAATAGAAAGACAAAGCCAACACAAAAAGAAAGAGTTAATAAAAATGTTGAATTTAATATACGTTAACTCAAAAAAGCCTACACACTTCGTTATAAGTCGGAAATTGATTTCTGAGACTAAATTGTAAACTAGATAAACTCTTCTTTAACTGAAAAAGTTTGAAAAATGTATTGTAATAACAAATAATATGTTCTAAGGCATTAAGTCTACTAAAAATTGCATTTATATGTACGTTGATTCAAGAAAATATGAAGGAAGTCAAATTTCACAACAGAAGAAGAATGAAAGACCATGCAGAAGTAACCCAAATCCTAACAAATTTCATCTATCTTGAATCAAATAGAAATTCAAAGCCAACACAAAAAGAAAGAGTTCATAAAAATGTTGAATTTTATATACGTTAACTCAAAAAAGTCTACACATTTCGTTATAAGTCGGAAATTGATTTCTGAGACTAAATTGTAAACTAGATAAACTCATCTTTGACAGAAAAAGTTTGAAAAATGTATTGTAATTACAATTAATATGTTCTAAGGCAATACGTCTAGTAAAAATTGAATTTCTATGTACGTTGATTCAAGTAAATATGAATGAAGTCAAATTTCACAATAGAAGAAGGATGAAAGACAATGCAGAACTAATCCAAATCTTAACAAATTTCATCTATCTTGAATCAAATAGAAAGACAAAGCCAACACAAAAAGAAAGATTTCATAAAAATGTTGAATTTTATATACGTTAACTCAAAAAAGTCTACACATTTCGTTATAAGTCGGAAATTTATTTCTGAGACTAAATTGTAAACTAGATAAACTCATCTTTCACAGAAAAAGTTTGAAAAATGTATTGTAATTACAATTAATATGTTCTAAGGCAATACGTCTAGTAAAAATTGCATTTCTATGTACGTTGATTCAAGAAAATATGAAGGAAGTCAAATTTCACAATAGAAGAAGGATGAAAGACCATGCAGAATTAATCCAAATCCTAACAAATTTCATCTATCTTGAATCAAATAGAAAGACAAAGCCAACACAAAAAGAAAGAGTTCATAAAAATGTTGAATTTAATATACGTTAACTCAAAAAAGTCTACACACTTCGTTATAAGTCGGAAATTGATTTCTGAGACTAAATTGTAAACTAGATAAACTCATCTTTGACAAAAAAAAGTTTGAAAAATGTATTGTAATTAAAATTAATATGTTCTAAGGCAATATGTCTAGTCAAAATAGCATTTCTATGTACGTTGATTCAAGAAAATATGAAGGAAGTCAAATTTCACAATAGAAGAAGGATGAAAGACCATGCAGAACTAACCCAAATCCTAACAAATTTCATCTATCTTGAATCAAATAGAAATACAAAGCCAACACAAAAAGAAAGAGTTCATAAAAATGTTGAATTTTATATACGTTAACTCAAAAAAGTCTACACATTTCGTTATAAGTCGGAAATTGATTTCTGAGACTAAATTGTAAACTAGATAAACTCATCTTTAACAGAAAAAGTTTGAAAAATGTATTGTAATCAAAAATAATATGTTCTAAGGCATTACGTCTACTAAAAATTGCATTTATATGTACGTTGATTCAAGAAAATATGAAGGAAGTCAAATTTTACAATAGAAGAAGGATGAAAGACTATGCAGAACTAATCCAAATCCTAACAAATTTCATCTATCTTGAATCAAATATAAAGACAAATCCAACACAAAAAGAAAGAGTTCATAAAAATGTTTAATTTTATATACGTTAACTCAAAAAAGTCGACACATTTTGTTATAAGTCGGAAATTGATTTCTGAGACTAAATTGTAAACTAGATAAACTCATCTTTGACAAAAAAAAGTTTTAAAAATGTATTGTAATTACAATTAATATGTTCTAAGGCAATATGTCTAGTAAAAATTGCATTTCTATGTACGTTGATTCAAGAAAATATGAAGGAAGTCAAATTTTACAATAGAAGAAGGATGAAAGACCATGCATAACTAATCCAAATCCTAACAAATTTCATATATCTTGAATCAAATAGAAAGACAAATCCAACACAAAAAGAATGATTTCATAAAAATGTTGAATTTTATATACGTTAACTCAAAAAAGTCTACACATTTTGTTATAAGTCGGAAATTGATTTATGAGACTAAATTGTAAACTAGATAAACTCATGTTTGACAAAAAAAGTTTGAAAAATGTATTGTAATTAAAATTAATATGTTCTAAGGCAATATGTCTAGTCAAAATTGCATTTCTATGTACGTTGATTCAAGAAAATATGAAGGAAGTCAAATTTCACAATAGAAGAAGGATGAAAGACCATGCAGAACTAACCCAAATCTTAACAAATTTCATCTATCTTGAATCAAATGGAAAGACAAAGCCAACGCAAAAACAAAGAGTTCATAAAAATGTTGAATTTAATATACGTTAACTCAAAAAAGTCTACACACTTCGTTATAAGTCGGAAATTGATTTCTGAGACTAAATTGTAAACTAGATAAACTCATCTTTGACAAAAAAAGTTTGAAAAATGTATTGTAATTAAATTTAATATGTTCTAAGGCAATATGTCTAGTCAAAATTGCATTTCTATCTACGTTGATTCAAGAAAATATGAAGGAAGTCAAATTTCACAATAGAAGAAGGATGAAAGACCATGCAGAACTAACCCAAATCCTAACAAATTTCATCTATCTTGAATCAAATAGAAATACAAAGCCAACACAAAAAGAAAGAGTTCATAAAAATGTTGAATTTTATATACGTTAACTCAAAAAAGTCTACAAATTTCGTTATAAGTCGGAAATTGATTTCTGAGACTAAATTGTAAACTAGATAAACTCATCTTTAACAGAAAAAGTTTGAAAAATGTATTGTAATTACAATTAATATGTTCTAAGGCAATACGTCTAGTAAAAATTGCATTTCTATGTACGTTGATAGAGCTGGCAAACGGGCGGGCCGGGGCTGGCTTGTTACGGGTTACACGGGTTCGGGTTAACACAGGTCAAAACCCGCGGGTTGATATGCTTCACTGGTGGTCATTTCTTCAACCCGCACCCGTAACGGGTTAAACCTGCGGGTTCACGGGTTAACCCGGTTGGGCCCTCTTTAAATATTTTGAAGGATGAAAGACATGAGGAAAGAGAAAGTCTGGCGATTTCTCTAGGGTTTTGTTTTTTTCAAGTTTTCTTAACGTTTTTTCAATCTGATCATCATGGTTGAGGAAACACAAGTAACTTCTTCTAGGGTTATTTCCCAGCAACAATCCTTTGCGGAGAAAGTAAAAGGAAAACAGACTTTGCAGCCTACGTGTGTTGATATTAATAGCTTGCCAAACCCTACTCTGATTGATGGAGAGCCTTCTCTTATTATTCCAGCTGATTTTTATCAAGAAGGATGTAAACCCTTTGAGCATAGTTTTATTGCACGTCTGAACTTCACGGGATTGAAGTTTGTGGAAGTGAAATCCAGCTTGGTTAATCAATGGCAGATAAACCCTAGCTCAGCAAGGTTTATGACTATGAGTAAAGGATTTTTCGTGGTTATGCTACATGATGCTGAAAAAAAGAGAGGATTAGACGTACTAAATGGTATGTAAATCAACATGAGCTCAAACTGATGGATTGGTACCCAGGTTTTGATCCTGAACGTCAAAAAACTTCCCATGCAAATGTATGGGTTCACTTTCCAGGTCTCCATGCAGAACTATGGACAGAGAAGAACTTGCTATCTATGGGGAAGGTATTAGGCACTCCCATTGTAGTTGATCAGAGAACTCTTAATCTAGAGTATGGTAACTTTGCCTCAGCTTTGGTGGATGTGGATTTTGCGAAGCACATTCCTAGTAGAATCAAGATTACAGCTGGGGGACGTACTTTCTGGCAATATTTGGAGATTCCACGGGCTCCAAAATTCTGTATGAAGTGCTGCATTATTGGGCACAATGAAGATGAGTGCAGGAGGCAAACTAAGAGTGATGATAACTCTTCAAAGGCTGATACTACAGCAAAGGGAGATTCTTCCAAAGGCTGGCAGACTGCTAGGAATAGGAGGCAGCGTAAAGGAAAGAATGCTGAGAACTTTCCTGGTGGTGATAATGCTTCAAAAGATGCGGAGCATGATGCTTCAAAAAATGCGGAACATGATGGTGTTCTTGCTGTGTTACCAGGTGAAGTAGAGGAGAATTCTATTGGTGTGGAGGAAACCAATCAGCTTGAGAATGAGCTAGCTTCTTCTGAAGTTGTTTTTCATGCAGCGTTTGTAGCTTTAGAGAAAGCAAAACAGGCGTTAGCTGAGAAAAGAGTATTAGCTAGTAGGTTACCAGTGGGTGAAATTGGAATCTCAGCTAAGTCAGTAGGGAGTGGTGAATTTGCCAGAACTAATCACTCTATCACTGATAAGACTAATGCCAGCTCTTCTTCTACTCCTTTTGAAACTTCAAGAAGGAAGGGATGTGATGCTGTGGTGGACAATATTGAGAATTTGTCTCGCTACAAAGCTATTAATGAGAATGCTTGTGTGCTTTCTCCTAATAAATTCAATGTTTTGTCTGTTGAGTTGGGGTTGGATTCTGTGCAGCAATCCAATGAGCAAAGGGAGGAGAGTTCGGATGAAGAAATCACTCCAGAGAAAGCTTCGTCAGGTGTTAGGGGGTCTAAATGGTCTGACATACCCGTGGAGCAGCCAAAGAAATCTAGGAAACCTGTTAGGATTCGGATTTCTAACGATCAGAAAAGTGCTTCTCAACAAAGTACAAATAAGGAGTCCAAGTCTGATTCGGAAACTGAGATCAATGATTTGGGAATTCGAGTTAGAAAGGGATTCTCCCCAGTTATACTTAAACGGAATTCTGATAGGATTCCTGATGTTAGTAATAATTCAAAGAATATAGTTTCCTGATGCGTGTGCTCTATTGGAATATCAATAGGGTGGCAAAGGTGGAGGCTGGGCAGAAGTTACATGAACTTGTTCATGATCTGAAGCCGGAGATTCTTTGTGTTGCTGAGCCAAAGATTAAGTTCTCTGACAAGGTAATTTATAAGTTAAATTTAACTGGTTTTATGAGGAAGGTTGTTCATAATTCTTCTATGCATAATATTGGGAATCTTTGGATTCTGTGGAGTGCTAATATTGAAGAGCCAGAGGTGGTTAATATGACTAGGCAAGCAATTACTGTTATAACTGAGGGGGTTTTAATCTCTTTTGTTCATGCTAGTTATATTCAAGTTTTTCGAAGAAGATTATGGTCTCAACTTTCAGCTGTGGATATTACAACTCCTTGGCTGATAATGGGAGATTTCAACTGTGTTCTTCGTCAAGATGAAAAGAAGGGAGGCCGTGAGGTTCGTGTCTCTTGTATTAATGAGTTTTCTGATTGGATGGAGGATAATGATCTTTTTGAAGCAGATTCTTTGGGATCTAAGTTTACTTGGACTAATGGTCAATCTGGTGTTGGTAGAATTCTTAGTAAATTGGATCGTGATATTATCAATGAGCCTTGGTTAGCTAAGTTTTCGAATTGGCGGTGTAAAGCTCTTCCTAGGGAAGTTTCTGATCATTCAACGCTTATTGGGTTTCCTTTCCTTGCTCCGAGGCCTAGGCGTGCTCCTTTTCGTATCCAAAAAATGTGGTTTTCTCATCCTGATTTTTTGAGAATGGTGGAAGATTCTTGGAAGTCTCCGGTTTATGGTAATTTGGATTTTATTTTTCCTTATAAATTGAAAAGGTTGAAGGAGG